>NC_034597.1:5098999-5102904 GCF_900095145.1 Mus pahari | reverse complement strand
GGGCATCCACATTCATTAAGGAAACTATAGTAGAGCTCAAACAACACAATGCACCTCACTCAATAATAGCGGGAAACTTCAACAACCCACTCTCATCAACAGGCAGATCTAAACAGTCCCATTTCCCCTAAGGACATAGAAGCAGTCATTAGTAGTCTCCCAACCAAATATAGTCCAGGACCAGATGGGTTTAGTGCAGAGTTCTATCACACCTTCAAAGAAGACCTAATTCCAATTCTCCTCAAACTATTTCACAAATAGAAACAGAAGGTACTCTACAATTCATTCTATGAAGCCACAATTACTATGATACCTAAGCCACACAAAGATCCAACAAAGAAAGAGAACTTCAGCCCAATTTCCCCTAAGAATACCAATGCAAAAATACTCCATAAAATTCTCGCAAACTGAATCCAAGAACACATCAAAGTGATCATCCATCATGATCAAGTGGGCTTCATCCCAGGGATGCAGGAATGATTCAATATATGAAAATCCATCAACATAATCCACTATATAAACAAACTCAAAGACAAAACCCACATGATCAACATGTTTAGATGCTGAGAAAGCATTTGACAAAATCCAACACCCCTTCATGATAAACATTTTGGAAAGATCAGGAATTCAAGGCTCATACCTAAACATAATAAAAGCAATATACAGCAAACCAGTAGGCAACATTAAACTAAATGGAGAGGAGAGAAACTCGAAGCAATCCCACTAAAATGTGGGACTAGACAAGGCTGCCCACTTTCTCCCTACCTATTAAATATAGAACTTGAAGTCCTAGCCAGAGCAATTAGAGAACAAAAGGAGAAAAGGAGATCAAGGGGATATAAATTGAAAAGGAAGAAGTCAAAATATCACTATTTGCAGATGATATGATAGTATATATAAGTGACCCTAAAAATTCCACCAGAGAACTCCTAAACCTAATAAACAGCTTCAGTGCAGCAGCTGGATATAAAATTAACTCAAATCAGTGGCCTTTCTCTACACAAAGGATAAACAGGCTGAAAAAGAAATTAGGGAAACAATACACTTCATCATAGTCACAAATAACATAAAATACCTTGGTGTAACTCTAAATAAGGAAGTGAAAGATCTGTATGATAAGAACTTCAAGTCTTTGAAGAAAGAAATCGAAGATCTCAGAAGATGGAAAGATCTCCCATGCTCATGGATTGGCAGGATTAATATAGTAAAAATGGCTATCTTGCCAAAACCAATCTACAGATTCAATGAAATCCCCATCAAATTTTCAACTCAATTCTACACCGAGTTAGAAAGGGCTATTTGCAAATTCATCTGGAATAACAAAAACCTAGGATAGCAAAAACTATTATCAACAATAAAAGAACCTCTCGGGGAATCACCATGCCTGACCTCAAGCTGTACCACAGAACAATTGTGATCAAAAACTGCATGGTACTGGTACAGGGACATACAGATAGATCAATGGAAAGAATTCAAGACCCAGAAATGAACCCACATACCTATGGTCACTTGTTCTTTGACAAAGGAGCTAAAACCATCCAGTGGAAAAAGGACAGCATTTTCAACAAATGGTGCTGGCTCAACTGGTGGTTAGCATGTAGAAGAATGCAAATTTATCCATTCTTATCTCATTGTACAAAGCTCAAGTCTAAGTGGGTCAAGGAACTCCACATAAAACCAGAGACACTAAAACTTATAGAGGAGAAGGTGGGGGGAAAAGCCTTGTAGATATGGGCAGGCACAGGGGAAAAATTCCTGAACAGAACGGCAGTGGCTTGTGCTATAAAATCGAGAATCGGTAGATGGGACCTCATAAAATTGCAAAGCTTCTGTAAGGAAAAGACACTGTCAATAAGATGAAAGGGCCACCAACAGATTGGAAAAGGATCTTTACCAATCCTAAATCAGATAGGGGACTAATATCCAGTAAATACAAAGAACTCAAGACAATGGACTCCAGAAAATCAAATAACCCTGTTAAAAATGGAGTACAGAGCTAAACAAAGAATTCTCAACTGAGAATACCGAATGGCTGAGAAGCACCTGAAAAAATGTTCAACATCCTTAATCATCAGGGAAATGCAAATCAAAAAAACCTTGAGATTTCACCTCACTCCAGTCAGAATGCCTAAGATCAAATATTAAGGTGACAGCAGATGCTGGCAAGGATGTGGAGAAAGAGGAATACTCCTCTATTGCGGGTGGGATTGCAAGCTGGTACAACCACTCTGGAAATCAGTTTTGCCATTCCTCAGAAAATTGGACATAGTACTACCTGAGGACCCAGCTGTACCACTCCTGGGCATATACCCAGAAGATGCTCCAACTGGTAATAAGGATACATGCTCCTCTATGTTCATAGCAGTCGTATTTATTATAGCCAGAACATGGAAAGAACCCAGATGTCCCTCAACAGAGGAATGGATACAGAAAATGTGGTACATTTACACAGCGGAGTACTACTCAGCTATTAAAAACAATAAATTTATGAAATTCTTAGGCAAATGAATGGATCTGGAGCACAGCGGGGGAGGGTATAGGGGACTTTTTGGGATAGCATTTGAAATGTAAATGAATAACATATCTAAGAAAAAGGAAAAAAGAAGCCAAATAATGTTGGAAGTACAGAATCCTTGTTAGAATTAAGGCAGTATATGTGGTTCTCATACGTACTGTCCTAAATACCATTCAAGAAGGATCTAGTTACATATGACTGCATAACCTTAAGATGAACAATTTATTATTATTATTTTTTTTCCTTTATGACAGTGGAAATTCAATCTTTTATAGTCTCAATGGTTTCTACCTTCAGTACAGTAGCCCTTCACACATTCTATGATATATAAATGTTTTGCATGCACTCATGACTCATAACTCATTAATGGATTATGATGAGCTTACTAGGTTGTAGTTATTAATGTTTGGAAAGCAAAACAAAATATTTTACTTCATTTCTTCACCTATAAAATAAAAGTGACATCAATTTCTAGTTGTTAGGTTTGGACAATATCTAGTACCCCCCAACTGCTTGGTGTATGCTATGCAGTATCCTCATTATTACCCAATTATTGGTCTCTAATCTTAGGGCTATAAATAAAACAAAATCAATGTAAACATGTCTTAAGAAAAAACATATAAAATAAGAATAATAAAATGGAAATCAAGGACATAATAACTTACATGTTAGAGAGTAACTGGGTTCAGATATAACTAGTTCAGAGTCTTAACATGGTGACTGACATTTTACCTGTGGAGATAGAATGGCCCTTTCCAGTTGTTCAGAACAATTAGATGTTTCACATACTAAGAGTCACACCTATCCATTTCTCTAGTGACGATGACTTTGCCAGGCCTGGTCTGTGGTCTCATCCTATCTCAGAGACAATAGAGCAAGACCACTGAGTTCCCATGATCTGAGGAGAAGAGAAAAATGGTTTCATAGAACTATCACCAGATGACATCATCAGAACTAAGAGGAATGACAAAAGTTTCCCTCCAGGTCCCCAGGACTTAGTACTAGTTTGGTATGTAAAGCACAGCACAGGTTTGCTCATGTCCATCATGCGGACATCAGATATCTGTGCTGGGGAGATGGCTCAGTGGGTGAGGTGCTTGCTGTGTGAGGACCTGAGTTCAGTTCCCCAGAACCCACAAAGGGTTGGACATGGCTGAGTGTGTCTATAACTCACTGCTGCTCAGCAAGCTGTAGGAAGGAGACAGGAGAATTCCCAGAAGCTCCCTGGCCAGCTAGCCTGGTCTATGCTGTACTGGACAGCCAAAGAGAACCTGCTTCCAACAAGGTGGAAGGTAGGGACCTACGTAGCAACTCTATTCTCTATCCTCCACACATTGTGGCACACACACACACATACACACACACACACACACACACACACACACACACA
>NC_034597.1:5080046-5097855 GCF_900095145.1 Mus pahari | reverse complement strand
CCTACAGGGTTGCAGCCCCCTACAACACCTTGGGTACTTTTTCTAGCTCCTCCATTGGGGGTCCTGTGTTCCATCCAATAGCTGACTGTGAGCATCCACTTCTGTGTTTGCCAGGCACTGATGAATCCTAAATCCTGAGAAGTACACATGATCATTTTACAGACAATGAAGCTGAGAGTAAAAAAAAATATATCCAATAAGAAAACTCTGGGGCCCTGAGTGTGGCCTGGTTGTATCTCTAATCCACATCTGTCCAGTTTCAAAGAGCATGCTATTCCTACAATAGGCTGTCACCTTTCTCAGTGGGAGCCGTGAATAACTTCCTCTTTTTTCTTTTGCTACCTTTTCAATATTTGAAAGGCTTTGTGATGAAGGTGGAATGGTCCTGAAATCGTCTGACGGGCTCCACAGAGGTGTGCAGCCGTTTGTAATGACACTGAGTACAGGTTGAAAGGCGGTTTCATAATAGCTGAGGCACTGCCACTTCCAACAGCTGCTCTCTTCAAACAAACGCCTCACTCCTTCTGCTCTCAAGGGTGGGTGTTTTCTATACTGAAGGGGAAAACCCTTTCAGCCATTTGAGGCTAGCAAGTACATGAAAGCAGACACGGGCTGCTCACAAGGAGACTGTCTGCTGTGCCTCTTTTCACTGTGGAAATCCCCTCTGTTGTACTCTGGCGGAAGACGATAGTACTGCTGTGCTTTGTAAGACGTTTTATAGTTCTTTATTTCGACTTTAGTCTGTAAACACAATGTTCCTAGGCACTTTGGCATAATCTCGGGCAGTTTTCCAGATTAGAAGTGTTCCTACTCTGGAGTTGTCTGTCACCACTGGTGGGTTATAAGAGACAACTACAGTTCTGAAAGGTCTCAAACATGCTCTTACACATGAGTATCCCATGAGCTAATATTTTTAAGGTTATTAGCTGAGATGTGAGATTTGGAGTTAAGTTTCCTTCTTCTGAAACCGAGGAATGCTCCAGAAAGTGTCTTGTTACAGTTTTCACTTATGGAGTCAGCAGAAGGGCTGGGCAGGACACCCCTAATGGTTACTCTGATGTTGGGAACTAAGGGGGGTATAGGGGAAAGAGGGGGAAGGGAGGAGCCCACGTCTGGCCATAGTTCCTCCTATGCTCTGGGCAGGCGGGTGGGTATCTAAGCCACTGACTCCACTCGACTGGGGGTGGACAAGGGGCAGCCCCCAAAACTAGGGGCCCCGGGGCGACACCCTCGGCCCCAGGGTTATGAGAGAGAGGGCAGAGGGTACCCATACATGACATGCAGTTAAAACACTCATAAACCTAGAATATAATAAATTCATCATTTAAAAAAAAATCTTAATTTCCCCCTATTCTTTCTTCATCTTAAAGCAACCCATGAAGAGTAGAAACTGACTCTCAAAGTGAACACAAGTCTGTAAACAGACATTAGTAACTCAAAGGCACAGATACTAATTGAAACAGAACAGCATAAACGGGTGTCCTAAGTCCTTAGGGTGAGCAGGTTTCTTCGGGTGATGCTGAGATGTGCAGGAGATGGTTAAGTTTTAGCTTCTTTATGAACAGTTCTGAGACAAAGGTTAGCACTGACTGTAGTGGAGTGAACTCAGTAAGCAATACTGAAGAAGACAGGAGTGACATCCAGGCAGGGAGAGAGCTAACACAGAGCATCCACAATCAGGTGGCCTCCTGGGCAGTCAGTGGCAGCCAGGAGGCACTGCAGAGCCTACTCCCAGACTGCGCAGTTCAGTCTGTAAGCCTGTCTGTCTCCCTGCACAGTTCTGTCTGTAAGCCTGTCTCCCTGCACAGTTCCGTCTGTAAGCGTGTCTCCCTTCTGTGGCTGCAGAAAACCCACAGAGCTGCAAGATTTTAGCTTGGGTGCATTCTAGCTGTGCACGTAGGCATTCCTGAATGTCTATTGAAGCAAAGCACCCCACGCTGGACCAGCCATCCCATACCCTGGTGTCCCCATCTGCGTAATCCTCTTCATTTAAGTGCAGGCTGTACCCAGTGTCTTGCTTCTAAGGATGGAATGTGGCAGAGTGATTGGATGTCATTTCTAGGATTGCAGTTTTAAAAGACAGTCTTGCCCCCATTCAAGCTGGGGAAAACCGGCTGTCCTATGAGCAGTAGGGAGTAACTCCTGTAATGTGGTAATTGGCTGAGGCCCACAGATGCTGAAGGGAAGAGCCACCACCACTGCCATTAACACTGTAAATGAACTTAAGTATGGCTCTATCAGCTTCAATTCAGCCCTGTGATGACTGCAGCTCAGAGGGAGATGGCTAGACTCTAGCCTGTAGGGACCCTGAGCTGGAAGTGGTTAGTAACATTGAGTCTAGATTCTTGACATATAGAAACTAGGATGTCTATACACATAGATACACGCACACATACACGTACATATACACACACATAATCATAATTATACACGATATATATACATGTACACGTAGTTTTACAAATGTTTATTTTAATTTACTCTAAGAAAACACTCACTTTTGCTATAGGCAGATGAAGATGCTACAGTAGGCATATACGATCGGTATCTATGACAGATATCCTAGTATCTACATGTTTCAACAGGAATAGAAAAAGTCACCATTATATCAGACATAAGGCACAGCTTGCTTTATGCCAGATTTAATTTTCCTAATTTTAATTATTACATACAGTTCATTCTGATAATATAACCTTCTACCCCAACTTTTCTAAGATCCATATCCTTTCTCTACCCACTCAGCTTTTTTACTGTCCCACTTAGGGCTGAGCCATCTACAATCTCATTCTCTGCACATCGTCAGGTGGGGGCTCCAGGTCAATTACTATACCCTGTGAACAGAAGCCTCTCTGATGAAGATCTAGAGATGCAAAAATCTGTTCCAGTCACAATAGCCAGAAAATGGAAACAGCTATGTGCCCACCACTTGGTGAGTGCATAATGAAAATGTTACATATTCATACAATGGAATATTAGTTATCTATTATGAAAAAGAAAAATCATAAAACTTGAGGTAAAATGAATGGAGTTAGGAAAAAATTATTCTAAGAAAGAGAACCCAAGCAGAGAAAGACACATAGCACATTTCCTTTTATTAGTGGATGTTAGCTTTACATCTTCAGACATCTAAAGGGGTCAGGACATTTTCCAGATTTCTTAACTCCACCTGCAACAAAAGGACCTGTTTTTGGAACCTTTACTTTCAGCTCATCAGGTTCTTTGTGATTCTCTCTATTTCTGATTGACAGCCTTGTCTTACAACCCGTCTCCTTGGCTTGCTTGAGGGACTTCTTGACACCTACCACAAAATACGGTACATGAGGTCCATAGAGATAAAATTGACCAGGGATGTGGTAGTAAACACATGTATACACTTTTATACTGTATTATGGACGTGTGATTTAACCTGATATTGGGAAGATATGTTTATAAATAGGAGTACATCTATTTTATTCTAACCTTTTCTCTTTTTTTGGAGTATTTTTTTATTAGATATTTTCTTTATTTACATTTCAAATACTATCCCGAAAGTTCCCTATACCATCCCCCCACCCTGCTCCTCTACCCACCCCTTCCCACTTCTTGGCCCTGGCATTCCCCTGTACTGGGGCATATAAAGTTTGCAAGACCAAGGGGCCTCTCTTCCCAATGATGGCCTACTAGATCATCTTCTGCTACATATGCAGCTAGAAATACGAGCTCAGGGGGTACTGGTTAGTTCATATTGTTGTTCCACCTATAGAGTTGCAGCCCCCTTCAGCTCCTTGGGTACTTTCTCTGCCTCTTCCATTGGGGGCCCTGTGTTCCATCCTATAGCTGACTGTGAGTATCCACTTCTGTGTTTGACAGGCACTGGCATAGCCTCATGACCATAGCCTAAATGGTCAACACCCTTAATCATCAGGGAAATGCAAATCAAAACAACCCTGAGATTCCACCTCACACCAGTCAGAATGGCTAAGATCAAAAATTCAGGGGACAGCAGATGCTGGTGAGGATGTAGAGAAAGAGGAACACTCCTCCATTGTTGGTGGGATTGCAAGCTTGTACAACCACTCTGGAAATCAGTCTGGCGGTTCCTCAGAAAATTGGAGATAGTACTACCGGAAGATCCATCAATACCTCTCCTGAGCATATACCCAGAAGATGTTCCAACCTTTTTGTTTTAAGATAGGTTTGTCCAGGCTGGCCTAAAGCTTATGATTTAGTTAAGGTTAAGTTTGAACTCCTGACCCTCCTGCTTTCACTTCCCAAGTAGCAGAAGCAGTATATTTCTAGCATCACTGCATTATAAAGACCAGATATTTTATACTTTCGTAATTAATGAGGAGAAACATCTAACTTGTCTTTACTACTAAGGGGCACTGCCAATAAGTGAAGATTGTTTTGTTTATTTTTCTCCATGTATCTATTGTATGCTATTGTATACATGCACACACCCCATGATATAGATGATATTAATATGTATTATATAACATATACAATCTAGAAACCACAAATGAGAGAAAACATATTTGTCTCTCTGAGACTGGTATAATTCTCTTAATTTGTTTTTTTTCCAGTTTCATTTCTTTTCTTACAAATGACAAGATCTACTGCCCATAGTTTCCAAGTAACTTGCAGAGAAAAAATTGAAATTGGTCAGTGGAGAATTTGTCCAGTGTTTACATTCTTCTAATTGAATTCACTGAGCCCAATTTACCACCTAGAACAGTGACTCACTTACTGGACACAGCTACAGAAGGTGTAATCTGAACAAATATATTTAAACAGAGGTGGGATTCAGTCAAGTGCGAATCAATTAACTTTACACAATTGATTCCTGACTCCCAGGTTTATTATGTTTGTCAAAGCTATTGACTGAAACTCTGAGCTCCCCTATGTTTATTCCAGAAGTAACTCAAGTTATCAAAATACATGCTAAATGGCACAACATCTGTGTACATTTGATCCTGAAGTACAATTTGAAAAGTATAAATTAAGGATCACTGGGGAATCTGGTGTGTGTGTGTGTGTGTGTGTGTGTGTGTGTGTTCATGAATGTGTGCTCAGGTACGCCCATACACATGTGTGTACATGCACATGGAGATCAGAGAACAACATTGGCTCTCATTCCTCAGGTACCTTCTAACATTTTATTTGAGATGGAGTCTCTTATTTGCCTGAAACTCCTGTCAGTAGGTTAGACAATATGGCCAGCAAGCTCCTGCTGAGCCACTTGTCTCCGTATCCCATCTGTCTTGGTTAAAATTATAAGCACACACATCCAGCTTGTTGGTGGGTCCTAGAGGTCAGATGGTTCTAGCCGCAATGTGTGTTTCCTAACTTAGCACAAGGGCTTCATAGACTATCTCTGACTCAGCACAAGGCCTATGGTTCTTCCTTGCCCTCAATGATTGCACTTTGTAAGCCAAGTTATTTTGTTGTGGAATGGGCTTAGTCTGAGACTCTCCTCTTTGTTGGGAACAAAAAAAGGGGGGGAGGGGGCCCTGGGGAGGCCCAGGGGAAGTGGGGGAAGGGAAAAGAGGCCCACGCCTCACCAGAGTTTCCCTATTCTCTGGTCAATCAGGCATGGGAGAGCTGCTACCTACCCTATCCACTCATCCCTCGGTGGGTGGGCATTCCTCTATCCCACCCTTCAGGGGGTGACCAAGGGGCAGCCCTGCCTGGGGACCCTGGAGCTACTTTGCTAAAGCCACCAGGGTTATAGGAGAGAAGGATAGGGGAAGAGGTTCCCAACACTGACCAGAGTGTGCAGAGGGTTCTAGAAGGAGCAGAGACTCTCTATGGTTTAAGAGCTTTATTATAGAAATGCAGGGGGAAAGAGAGAAGGTAGGAAGAGGGAGAGAGAGAGAGAGAGAGAGAGAGAGAGAGAACTAGAGAGAAAGAGAGAGAAAGAGGAAGAGTGGAGAGGAAAGAAGAAGACAAAGAGAAAGAGCAGAGGAGAGAGAAGGGAGAGGTAAAGGAACAAAGGAGTAAGAGAGTGAGGTGGGGNCTGAACACCCCTTTTTATGGTCTTCACTGTTGCTAGGTAACTGGGGAGGAGATTAGCCTGAAGGTCAGAAGTTTGGGACACTGCTTACATGACTACTGACCATGCTTCTCTTGTGGGGGCTGTGGGAGGCGTACCTTAGGCAGGGGCCAGAGTTCCAGGAGCATGAGGGAAGTCATGTAGGTGAATTATGACCATCAGGGTTCAGACCTAGGCTCGACTGGATACCAGCCTGCGATCCCCCACACCTCTTCACTCTGTGAAAGGAGAGACCCACATCTTATGGTTTGGAGGATGGCCAAGCACAAGACACTTGATACTTGACAGAAGGCTGGCAGTACTATGCTGCTCCACATACTTATCAGTCACAGGAGTCCATAAGAGACACGGGGAGGCAGACTTTGTTCTATGACCTTCGATCATTGTATGGGTACAAATTGGTTTGTCTGAATACTTGTTTATTAGGAAACTGAAACCAGATATTCAAGTATAGTCAGGGATTGTAGCTGGTCCATTTTATGAGAGAGGTTTAAGCAAGGGATACTTGTGTTAAGGAGAATAAGGAGAATAAATGTGCCAGAGTCTGCCTGCTTACTACAACCATTCAAGGGGCCTAAGGAGTCTCCCTTCAGAGTTCATCTTGAAATGTCTGTTGTTGGGTCTCACCTGCCTCCACTGGAAACTTCCTCTAAGCATTGTATTGTGCCCCTTGCAGACGTGCTAAGAGTTGCTCCCCGGATCTGGAATACAGCGTCCTCAGACCGCGCACTGTCAACGCCCACTCGTCGCCCGGACCAACCACCAATGTCGTCACCGACCACTCGATTGGACCCGCCTTCTGGACACAGCTCCACTGAGGATCGGACCGCACGCCATTGATTGAGACATGCGGCATTGAGAGAGACACACGCAGAGACAATGGGACATGTGGGAGAGGGTTGGGTTCTCCCCTGTGTAATTAATAAATAATGTTCTTTCTTGCAGCTCATCTCTATTTTAGGAAGTTTAGCTCTTCAGTACGAACCCAGTCCAAGGTGTTTTCTGCCCACGCAGACAAGGCGCCTGTAGCGTGACGCAGAAAAACACAGTCTGTAACTAAGGAAGGCATGAAGTAGCCTATGTGCCCTTTACTTCAAGATTGGTGCAATAGTCACAAAAGGATGTACATGTTGTTTATGTGAATTAATTTCCAGAAGCCCCTTGAAATGTAACAAATCTGCTCGATGGATTTGTAGCAGGTCAACCGGTCATAAAGACTATTAAAATTTGTGAATTTTACTGGCGCTCAAGCCCACAATTTGTTCACCAAAGGAAGCAATGAAGGGACTCGGTTTACCTTAGTGGCCCAGGAAACCTCTCTACTATTTGTCATACCCTAGGACCGTAAAGCAGCCTAGCTTCCAAAGCCAGTTAGTAAATAGGATTTAAGAACATCTCATAGAGGACTGTATCTGGTAGGACAAAAGAGGATAGCACATTTCTTTTATCAGGTCGCCCTCCTTAATTCATCTCATAATATAAGGAGATATGAGCTTCAGTACTGCTCCAAGGAAAGAGATGTCCTTAACTGGGGTAGGAAACACCTTGATTGTATGGCCAAAGAAACCGGAATCAGAGAAGTATAATATTGCTAATTGGCACCTTGAGCAATATTCTGTCTGGACACTTGACAACCTGCTTAGAGGGACATGGTGTTAATGTGGGGTGATTTAGTCAGAGTTCTGGTTGTCCTCTACTTAACAAAACTGTCACAGCAAGTAAGTGATTTTAAATCTTGGAGCCTTGTTTATCTCGTGTGAAAGAAAGCATTGGAAAGGTGGTATTATGTTTTTACTGTCATTGATGTAAAACTAAAAATGGTAAAATATCTACAACCAAAATAACTGAGTTAGAGTTGTCACCTGGTATGTGCACAACTTTGAACTCACTATACGTAGTTCCTCTCTTAGGAACATGCGTGCCATAAATAAAACATGGTAGAATGCCCCAGTAACCATGAATTCACAAAGATATATCACTAGAAAGGCACTCTGGCACTCTATTAGAACGTGGAAATAGTAATTATTTCTCTTGTAACATTGACACTTTCTTCCCATGTCTTTGAAGATCACTCACAGAGTGGTATAATGAACACTTATTTGATTTGAATTATTTGAGTCTAAATGTGTCTAGAACTAGGAAGCAAAGGAGGCTGATGTGCTGATGGGTAGTTAGACAGACTGCAATGGATCCAGAATCATGTGCTCAAATCCTTTTTATAGCTCTGTAACATCTTGCAGTTTGCTTCCAGAGAACTGAAAGTTTTCCATCAGTGAATATGCCTACTATGCGATGTGTCGGGCACATTGCTAGGTCCCAAGTGCACAAAAGAAAGGTATTCTGATAACCTCATTCAGTTTCAACCTTGGAGAACAAGCATAGAGGCTATAAAAATGAGGAAATAAAGAAATGAGTCTGGAAAGGCGGCTCAGTGATTAAATGCACAGAATCCACCTGGCAGCTCCAGTTCAAGAAGGTCTAATACCCAGTGTCTTCTGGTTTTTGAAGTAAGTACACACAGGCAATGCATAATTCATGGATGCATTCCAAACACTAGACACATAAAGTGAAAAATAATTAAATACAATTTTATTGAGAAAAATTGATAAATGAATATGTGTTAAAGATCAGAGAAAGAGGACTAGTGGGCAAGGAGTTGCAGTTTAAGAAAGGTTAGCCAAGGTGAGCAGGTGACAATTAAACAAAGACATGAAAAACTGAAGAGACAAAGCATGTACTTGGCTCAGGCAACCATAAGCACAAAGGCCCTGGGGAAGACGGCAAGCTGTGGTGCTGGATTTCAGGCAAAGAGATCAGAGTGGTTGAGGAAAAGGGCCTGGGGTGGGGTGGTTACGGAATAGGCCATGAATAAACAGAAAGAGTTCACTATGAGGGCTTGGCAGGGCCTGTGAAAGGGAAACACTGCGAAGGCTTGATAGGATTGTATGAGGACTCTGACATCTGCACCAAGGGAGGAAAAGGTTGTGACAGAGTGAAATGATCTCAGTATATGCTGGAGGATCACACTGATTGTATCAAGCAGGGATTCACTGTAGAAGTGACACGAGATACCCACCAGAGAAGACTACTTGGATATGAGTTCAAGCAGACTCCACCAGGTGTTTAGGACCCAGTGCAGGTCAAAGCCCTTCTTGGGTTGTCTTTTAAGCATGAAATCATGTCCTGTGTTGACCCATCTCAGTTACCAAGAACAGTTAGCCAGAAGCAAAACTATAAGGTTAGTAGGTTTAGGAAATTTCCCCTAACTATGGACTTGGATGGGGTAAGTGTTTGTTCTCATTTTGGCAAGTTTTGCTGCCTGTGCACTGGTTTCCAAATACTGAGAGGTACCTCTATCATGACCTCAGTTGTGATAAGGTACCTACCTGTTACCAAAGTCCAGGGAGAAACAAGTTTTGCTTATCTCATAGTGACAACAAAATTGAGCTAACCATAAGTTCAATGATTCTGGAGATGTTTTAAAGGAAGAATCATTAGGCCATGTTCAGAAAGGTGGGGTAAAGGAAAAAAGAGTAGCAGTTTTTGGCTGAAGCCACTAAAGGGGGTCTACAGCATCTGTCTGTCAATCAACACAAGTCTGGAAGTGAAGGTTCTGTCAATTCTTTTTGTCCTTTTCTTTATTAGTCTTTCATACAATTCATCCTGGATGCAGCCTCCCTGCCACCTCCCCTTTTCTCCAGAAACACCGATGGAAACATAAGAAAAGAACAGGCCTCCCAGTGCTATCAACTAAACACGACCTAATAAGATGCAATTAGCCTAGGCACAAACCCTCATATCAAGGCTAGATGAGCAGCCCAGTAGGAGGGAAAGGGTCCAATGAGCAGGCTAAAGAGTCAGAGACATCCCTACTATTGGAAATCAAAGGAAAAAATCTTCAAGCTAAACAGTCTGTACACAGATGGCCTGGTACAGAGCCATCCAGGGTCCATGGTGTCTGTAAATCCTATGAGCCCAGCTTAGTTGATTCTTTGGGTTGTGTGTTCCTGGTGTCCTCTACTCCTCTTGCTCCTACAATCCTTCCTCCAGCACTTCTGTATTATTCCACCTAATGTTTGGCTGTGGGTCACTGTATCTGCTCCCATCAACTGCTGGAGGATGCCTTTCTGATGGCAATTGGGTTAGGCATCCATCTATAGCAGAGTAGCATGAGGAATCATTTAATTGGCTTTTTTTTTTTTTAGCTGAGTTTGGTTCTACTCTAGGTCTCTGAGCCATCCAGCTTCCTGATCCTGACCATTCAGTATTGGGCATGGACTGCCCTTGTAGTTTGGGCTTCAAGTTAGACCAGTCATTGGTTAGACACTCCTACAACCTCCAGCTCATCTTGAGGAGAGGACAGGTTGTGGATTGAAAGTTTTGTGGTTGGGTTGGTGTCTCAGTCACACTACTGAGAGCCTAGCCTAATTCCTGAAGATAGCCTGCTCAGGCTCCATTTCCTCCAATACTAGGAGTCCTCACTAGGATCACCTTCAGAGGTTCCAGGAAGTTTCCACTGCACTCACTAAGTTTCCACATTGACTCCCTAAATACTCACCTATTCTAGTCGTCTCCCCTCATGCTCTCTCCCTCTATCCTTCCCTCCTATACCTGATCCCTCCTGGTATCACACTTACTGCTACCAGTCCACCAACAAAATACTTTCTAGTTTCCCTTCCTGGGGAGATCCATGTACAGCATCCTTCCTGCTGTCCTCAGCCCTTCCTCTTTATCTAACCCCAGAGGGGTCTATGGATTGTTGAGTGATTGTCCTTTACTTAAGAGCTAATATGCACTTATAAGTGAGTACATATCATGCTTGTCTTTCTGGGTCTGCATTGCCTCCCTCAGGATGATTTTTCATAGTTTCATCCATTTGGTTGCAAGTTTAATGATGTCATTTTTTTTTCTAACAGCTGAGTAATATTCCATTGTATAAATGTACATTTCTTTATCCATTTTTCAGTTGAGAACATCTAGGTTGTTTCCAGTGTCTGTCTGTTACGATTATTGCTGCTATAAACATAGTTGAGCCAGTGTCCTTGTGGCAAGGAAATGCAAATGAAAAATACTTTGATATTCTATCTTACACATGTCTGAATAACCAAGATCAATAACACAAATGACAGCTCATGCTAGAGAGGATATGGAGCAAAGAGAAAGACTTTTCCATCGCTGGTGGGAGTGCAAACATGTATAGCCACTCTGGAAATCAATACTGTGGTGGCTCTTCAGAAAACTGGGATAGATTTAATCCAAGATCCAGTTATTCCACTCTTGGCATATACTCAAAAGACACTTCACCTGTCAATCTTATAAGTCTGAAATCTGTATGACAACCAAGTAGAAGTTTCCAGTAACAGTTGTTTGGAACTCTGGATGTCAGGGCATGCTTGGCAAGAGATTTAAATCTGAGGAGCAGGCCAAGAGTACAGAGAATTGCAAAGCTCTGGCAGAACTGGGGGGCCAGCACTAATGCTTGTATTGTGTGTCTATTGTGATCTCTGGAGATCTTAGGGGTTAGGGTCTACCTCAACATGCATTCTCCCCTAAGTCACTTGTCTGCAGGGGCAGAAACAGGGACAGGCCCAGATGGGCAGCCTAGCTGATAAAGCATGGCTCTTGGGAAAGACAAGGGTGAATTCCAAGTACGTATGCTCATTTTCTGCAGCCCATGGTAGCTCTATACTACCATAACTTACCTCCCCTCACTCAGAGCCCAGGGCAGGACACTTGTTTGTTTGAGGTACTGAAATCCAGAAGAAGCACCCGCTCGTAGAGCACGCTATTGCTCCACTGTGGTGCTCAGGACTGCTTGGCGTTCTGAGTATTTTTCCACTAGTGGATGTGGTAAGAAAAACTCCTTCCTAAGGTGACTCAGCTGCTCTGGTCTCCTGCCAAACTCATGTTCAAGAGGGAGAAGAGGGAGGCTCTGGAGGGTGTGGGTTGGGTGTGGGTGATGGTGAGCCTGCAGAAGCGGGGTTCTCTGCTTTGGGCTTCCACTTTTACCAACCAGCCACACCACGACACCGGCATCCCTGCAGCAAGTGTGACTGACAAGCAGGGCAGAGAGAAGGGAAGTGTCACCAGGGACATCCTGAACCTGGGCTCTTCACCTTGGCTAAAAGCCCCAGAGCCAGCATCTCAGAGTGCTAGGTTCTGTCTGACAGCTCCAGAAAGGAGGTCTTTACAGTCTTCCTTTGCTTGCCTTCTCCTGGTAGAGAGCAAAAGGCTCACGACAATAACCAGTTAGCACTCCTAGGCAAAGAAACACTGTTCTGACAAGGAAAAGGCAGAACATGATCCTTGATAAGTCATTTGCCCTGTCCATAGCTTCTTTGTATGTAGAACAGAGTTGGAGCCAGGAGCCAGGTTGAATGTTGTATGCAAAACATAGAACATGCGAATGTCAGATGACAACTTAGGTGACTGTCCTCACTTTCCAGCTTGTTTGAGATAGAATCTCTTGTTGTCCAGGGCTTCATGTTTCCTGGTAGCTGGTTTGCACACTTCCTGGATTTCTCTCTTTACCTCCTCCTATCTCACTGTAGGATCATTGTGGTTGCAGATCTATGTGGCTGTCCCTGCTGTGCATGGGCTCCGGCGGTTCAAACTCAGATACTTATGCTTGCCTGAAAGTACTTACCCACCGATGCATGGCATCAGGCCACAATGCTTTTCGCCCTACAAAAGAAAGACCAGTATGTTACCTGCCTAAGAAAATTTGCATGTTGACCTTGACATGCATGTTACCACTTTATCTCACATCCCCAGAGTATGTAACTGCTGTCAGAAATAGTGCATATCCCAGGTTAAGACCACCTCCCCAAGAGCCATAGGGAATGTATAATCTTCCTGGCTGTGACTTCCCACTGTCCCTGTCATCTCCAGAACTCTGAGCCACACTCTTTCTACATCAAAAATACAGAATAATTTTTACCAGAAATGGGAACAATGTTTCTGTATTTATAAATCCAAAAGAGGCAGACTCATCTGCTCATATTTACACCAGTTCTGTTTCGGCTGCAAAATTACATATGCTATTTTGATGAAACTTTATCTTAATTTCATTACCAGCCCGAGTAATCATGTGATAATTGCCTGATATTCAAGTAACCAGGAAAAAGTGAGATTTAGCCTTTTTGTTTTGTTTCTTATTTTAGGCTCACAATTGCAATGAGATATTGCGATCTTTACCTTTCTAAATTGAAGTCAAAATAGTACACTTATCAAGCTATTTCAGTGTCTGTGTTAGGAGCAAATAATGGTTGAGTTTACCTTAAAGAAGTGGTCATTGTTGAGAATTGACAAGTCCAGGCAGAACTGAGGATAGGGGTGTAGCTCAGTGCTAGGATATTTGCATGACAAGCCTGAGGTCTTGGGTTCCAGTCCCAGCAAAACACACACACACACACACACACACACACACACACACACACAAAATAGAAAAGAAAGAAGGTGCATTTGAGATGAGATACTCCATAGAGAAATAGCTCTGGATCTGCATCTATACTAGATAGTGAGTTCGCAGCTGCATGCCCCTCTAACTAGCTAACTGCACTACTTTAGGCAAAAGAGCACACAGCTCTTCTGAGCTCTATTCCCTTACACAATGGTCAGCTGCATTTCATACCAGTAGCACTCATCCCTCAGCAATCATCAGTCATACCTGGAGGAGCAGAGCTTCACCTGGCTGCTCCTGCTCTGATGAAGATCACATATGGTAAGTTTGGATTGGCCTGGGAATATGTATTGGTTGGAACTTTTTCAGTAGACACCTGTTGCTTGTTTGGGGATTGCTTTTCATCTTATGTATGCTAGACAATGACAACACCCTCTGTACCTGAATAGTCCCATGGAAAAATACATGGGAACTGTACCAGCTAGCTTTGTGTCAACTTGACACAGGCTGGAGTTATCACAGAGAAAGGAGCTTCAGTTGGGGAAGTGCCTCCACGAGATGCAGCTGTAAGGCATTTTCTCAATTAGTGATCAAGGAGGGAGGTCCCCTTGTGGGTGGTGCCATCTCTTGGGCTGGTAGTCTTGGTTCTATAAGAGAGCAGTCCGAGCAAGCCAGGGGAAGCAAGCGAGTAAAGAACATTCCTCCATGGCTTCTGCATCAGCTCCTGCTTTCTGACCTGCTTGAGTTCCAGTCCTGCCTTGCTTTGGTGATGAACAGCAGTGTGGAAGTATAAGCTGAATAAACCCTTTCCTCCCTAACTTGCTTCTTGGTCATGATGTTTGTGCAGGAATAGAAACCCTGACTAAGACAGGAACATTCAGGTAACCCACAGTATACCACTTATAGCGTACCACTTTTTCAGTGTTCAGATTCTCAGGGTTATTCTCTGGAAGAATGGTCTCTAGATCCCTCTCAGAGAATTAGTACTGTCCTGACAATATATCCACACAAGAGCTTCCCATCAGTTGCTCTAGGACCTACATAGGCTCAGCTACCTTCAAGTTAATCACCTGGGTTAGAGACTCAGAGATAACCAGCAACTACTACTAACCATAATGCCAACTGATACTTATCAAGCACCCACTGTCCTGAATCATCTCCCTGGCCCTCCATACTAACACAATGAGGTGGTGCTTTTATTATTCTCATTTGATGTAAGAAGAAGCAAACCTAAGTAAAACTTGAAGATCAAAGAGCAAGTGAATGATGAGGGCTCATGTACATCAAGGACCAAAGCCCATGCTCATTTACTGTGCCTTACAAACTCGAGATGCTGCTGCCATCAGTACAAAAGAAATGACAAAGCCCAGAGAGAAGTTCCTCTAAGACAAAACAGCTGTGACAGATTATGTCCAATTGCAAGCCACGGTTGCTCCCTGATGCTCTCCATTTCTCTTTTCTCAGCAGAACACAAGATTCCAGTGTTCCTGTTCCTGTCACTCACTTCCTCCTCAACACTCTCTGATCGACAGATTCTTAGAAATCTCCATAATTTAATCACAATGATTACCTTCTCTTTAGTCACTTCTCTCTGTCTCCTCTCACAGCTGCTGGTATTTCAAGAAAGAAACTATGACTTCTGTTTCCTTCTATATTTCTGTTAGGGGGACTTTGGGAAGCTGGGCATGTTTATCTTGTCTGACATTCTACCATTTTTAGGAGGAAACCCACGAATTCAAAAGAAAGAACAACAGGTACAATCAGCTTTAAGTTTTTTTTTTTTTTCCAAAAAGAGAATGGATTCCACTAAAGGCACCAGAATCTTTCCAACCTGTTTGTGTATTTGTCAAACTTCTCTGAGTTCAAAGAGCACGAGCTTTTGATATGTTTATTAGACCACGGTGGAGGAAAAAAGCATTGGTCAGCTAGCAACACTGACTGCCATACAGCCCTGATAGATATATATGGAGATCTATCAGTTGCAGAGAGCACAAATCAACAAAGACCTAATCACATCAAAGAGCAGGGAAGCTTTTATCAAGAGAAAATTTAGCTGGTGAGATGGGATCAAGATTATGCAAGGCAGAGACATAAACATATGTTCTTTGGAAAATCTGAAAAAAAAAAAAAAAAAAAAAGGAGAGCAGAAAATGAGCAGTGTAAGACTACTGAGGAAAAATATCCAGGACAAAGGAATGTGTGTTGGGGTACCTCAGTGGGGTACTGTACTAGCCTGAATTCAAGCCCCAACATCAACATAAAAAGTAGTATGACCATGTGTACTTCTAATCCTATGGCTGAGAAGGCAGAAATGGACCTCTCATGTTCACTGGATAAACACACACACACACACACACACACACACACACACACAGACGGACACCTCCCCTCACCCCAAACACACATGGATTCCATAATACACACACAAACTAGGCCAGGTTCAACCATGTAGAGAGTTGGTAGATTTTTATTTATTTGTATGACTCTGAAGAGTGTTAATCAGGAGGATAATTGGTAGAGAGTAAGACTGTAGAAGGATAGCTCCAGCAGGACTGACATTTGAAACATGCTACTGTAGAAAGAGAATGCCCATTATCTTGGCTTTTGGAAAAGAGTGACCAAGTCTTGGGACATTTTGTTTTTGGAAAGGCAGATTGTATGTAAACTTCAGTGAAGTGACCTCAAAGATGTTAATTCTCAAGCTAATTACACCGAGTTTGCCCATGGATGGATAATTATAATATTACATTCTTAATAAAGAAGACACAGCCTCTTAAATTCCTGAGACTTAAAAACACCTCAGCGTGAATTATCTCTGTTTCTTTCAGTGATCAGATCTCTCAAGGAGCATCTTCTCAGCATCTCTAAATTCACACAACCCTTCTAACATCCATAAAAACAACTGTAAGTGTGAGTATGGATGTGTGTGCATGTGTGTACATGTGTGTTTGGGTATATGTGTAAGTCTGCTTGTGAGTATGCATGTGTATTCATGCATTTGAGTCTGTAGATGTGTTTTGGTGCATGTGTGAAAGTGGATTCTGAGAATCAAACTCAAGATAGATTTGACACATTCTCTACAGGAATGGATTATTGCCTGGTGTGTGTAATTCTGGTCAAAAGCCCTTAACGATGGAGGACACAGGCTCTAGGGTAGAACCTGTGATTGCTATTTTGCTAAATGGACAAGCTGAAAAATCTCCTTCTAAAAATTTATGCTTCTACTATAGATCTAGGCCACGCTCTGACTTGGTCAGAGAAGCTTTGTTTTGCAGTGTTTGGCAGGCAACTAGTTAAAATACTGAGGGTAAGTGACTAAGTTAGTTTTTTTGGTCAACTTGACATAGGCTGAATCCATCTGGGAAGAAGAAACCTAAATTGAGAAAATGCCTTTATCAGACTGGCCTGTAGACAAGCCTGAGGGGAAATAGTTCTAGATTAATAATAGGTTGGGAGGTCCCAGCCTATTTTAAGTGTTAAAATCTCTGTCTTGGGTTTACAAGAAGGCAAATTGAGCAGACCATTCATGGACTCTTCTTCAATTCTTGGCTCCAGGCTCCTGCCTTGGCTTCCCTCAGTGGACTATAACCTGGATATCTAAGACAAGTAAACCATTCCTTCCCCAAATTGCTGTTGGTTGTGTTGTTCTGTCACAGAAATAGAAACCAAAATAAGCTGGTGCCTGTGGTGCTGTACCAAATGCTGTTTTGCCCACTTCTACTCCCTAGTGCCTTGATTCCTGGGGAACACACAAAAAAGGAGGCAGGTAGTATGTAAGAACTGGAAGATGGGGAAAGATGCTGACTTCTGGATATGATGTGACCACTGCACTCATGAACGTACAGCATCTAGAGTCACTTGCCCAAGACCTGCACAAGATCAAGCCAGACAAAATTCCAACATAGACAGGGAGAATGATCTCCAAATTGTATCCTTTACCAATATTGGCAATTGGTAATTGGAAGGGAGGATCCCTCTCTTTTTTGAGGATTTGGCCACTGGTAGAATTCCCACCGATAGAATTCTGCCTCTATGTACAGAACCCCAAACACATATGGGCAGAAATAGCTGTACTAATTGGGTTATTTAAAAAAAAAAAAAAAAAAAAAAGACATGAAGTTGGGAGGCAGTGTGTCCTAGAATTGGCGAAAGTTGAAGGAAGAAATGAGGCATTTAATCACTGTATACACATATAACATTCTCAAGAACAAATGAAATTTAAAATTTATTGGGCTGTTATGTAAATAAACATTGAATATTGTCCCATTTCAAGATTTTTTCTTTTTTAAAAAATTTTTATTAGATATTTTCTTTATTTACATTTTAAATGTTATCCCCTTTCCTAGTTTACCCTCCGAAAGTCCCCTATCCCCTTC
>NC_034597.1:5076685-5079599 GCF_900095145.1 Mus pahari | reverse complement strand
ATTCTAAGGAGGAACGAAGTATCCACACTTTGGTCTTCCTTCTTGAGTTTCATGTGTTTTGCAAATTGAATCTTGGGTATTCTAAGTTTCTGGGCTAATATCCACTTATCAGTGAGTGCATATCATGTGTTCTTTTGTGATTGGGTTACCTCACTTAGGATGATATCCTCCAGATCCTCCATTTGCCTAAGAATTTCATAAATTCATTGTTTTTTTCAAACTTCAAGCTTCAACATATAATAGCAAATAATAAAGTAATGTAAGCTGTCGAGTCAGTCAGCCTGGCAGTCTCTTCTAACTTACCATGTCCTTTCCCATCCCACTGTGGTCTCTAGTATTTTTCTGTGTTTGGTCACACTGACAAGATGCCTCCTTATCAAGGTAGACAGCTACTAAAAAGCTACATATGCTATCTAACTCAACCAATACTCAGGGAGTTACACCGCTTCCCCAGTCGTTTTCAAAAAAAAAAAAAAAAAAAAAAAGTCAGCTGTCCACCCTTCAGGACAGATATGTGATGGTTCCTGTATGACTCTATTTGGTTTTGCATGTATTTTGGTGGACAGAAAGCACTCCAGGTTGCTAATGTATATTGTTCAACAGATCTTTCAAATAGGGTATATCAGAGATAAGCTTCTTGAATTCCTCAATATCAAAAAATACCTTGGTTTTACCTTTAAAATCAAATGCCAGTTTGGCAGGATAAAGGATTCTTGGTTGAAAGCCTTCCTCTTGCAGAATTTTTATGATACCACACCATTGACTCCTTGCATTTATAGTACCAGGTGATAAGTCAGCTGTCAGTCTGACCTTGGACCCTCTGTAGGTTATTTCTTGTTTTGCCCTGGAAGTTTTTGGGATTCTCTGCTTATCACCAGTTCTCCAAAACTTCACCAAGATGTGTCTAGGTGTGAGTCTGTGTTCATCCACTGAATTAGGGATCCGATGAGCACTGATAATCTCGAGACTCTGGTGTTCTAGCTCGGCAAAGTTTTCTTCAATTAATTCCTTAATTATGTCCACCGCTCCATTCTCCGGGTTTTCTTTCTGGAATCCCTATCACCCGGATATTGGAGCTTCGAAATCTATTCTCTCTCTCTCTCTCTCTCTCTCTCTCTCTCTCTCTCTCCCCCTGTCTTTCTCGCCCTCCCCCACCTTTCTTTATCAATGATCTCCATGGCCAACTGCATTGTGTCCTTGGTCAGTTCTTCTACAGCATCTTCCTGTTCGCTCGCCCTGGCCTCAATCGTGCCTGCTAAAGAATTCAGATCATCCAGTGAACTCTTCATATTTAGGACGTCGAAAACGCAAATGTTTTTGATCTTGTCAACCTCCCTTTGCATCTCTGATAACACTGATCATGCCTCTTCCAAAGTTTTCTTCGGTTTCATGGATCAAGTCTGCTTCTTTGGTTGTTAGCTCCTCTGTTTGGAGGGAGCTTTTTCCATGTTCATTAAAAGTGGAGTGAGATGCCGGACATGGTGGCACACTCCTTTAGTCCCAGCACTCGGGAGGCAGAGGTAGGCAGATTTCTGAGTTCAAGGCCAGCCTGGTCTACAAAGTGAGTTCCAGGACAGCCAGGGCTATACATAGAAACCCTATGTTGAAAAATCAAAAAAAAAAAAAAAAAAAAAAAAAAGTAGAGTGACTTGTGATGGAGCACTCAACTTTGTACCTGAATGGCTTTTAGGACCATCGCTACCTGCCCCTAGAGATTCTGATGGAGAAGTCAAATATAAGGTTAGACATGGCATCCCAATCCTTTGAGTAGATGCGGCAGCTGCTCCTCCCTCCTGGCATCTCACCAGATTTTTTTTTTCCTTAGAGTCCCAAACCAGGTAACTAAAAGCAAGTTCTTTAAGTTCACGAAAGGTCTCGTTTTTCTTAGTCTGGGAAGCGGTCTTACCGTTTACTTCTTCCTCTGATTCAGAATCTACTACTAAACTAATTAAGCCAATCTCCTCAGCACTCCTGGTGATTTTCCCACACCACACTCTTCTACCACAGCAAGGCCCTGAAAGGCTGAGCCTCGAGCTTCCTGTTGTATGGAGGATTCCTCCTTCTTCCCCATTTCTGAGTTCTCTTCCCGCTCTTCCTCCTCCCCATAGTCCTCTCCCTCCTCCCCGGACTCAGAACTCTCTTCCTCCTCTTCTGACTTCGAATCCTCTTCCGCCCCCAGCTCTGAGGTCTCTCCCTCTGAAGTTTCTTCTCCCTGTGTTTCTGAGATTTCTTCTTCCCCCTTTTGCTTCTTGAGAGTTCCTTTATCCTTCCAGTCCAGGGTTTCTTCTTCATAAGTCTTCACCTCTGGACTAACGACTTCTACCTCTTTGACGAATAGGAAGCTCAACCTGTCCCTTGCTATTCTTCTAGCTTCATGCTTTGCGTCTCCTAGCGTCTTACCCAATCTTTCCCGAAGCTTGTTTCTTCTCCCTCCCTCATTTTGCGGGAACACACCTTTCAGCAACTCTTTCAGAAAAGGCTTTCTGCTAGTCAACTGTCGGAGGCTGTGAGGGTCTGAGAAAACTCCATTGTGTAAATGTACCACAGTTTCTGTATCCATTCTTCTGTTGACGGACATCTGGGTTCTTTCAAGCTTCTGGCTATTATAAATAAGGCTGCTAAGAACATAGTGGAGGATGTGTCCTTGTTAGAAGTTGGAATATTTTCTGGGTATATTCCCAGGAGAGGTATTGCTGGATCTTCTGGTAGTACTGTGTCCAATTTTCTGAGGAACCACCAAACTGATTTCCAGAGTGGTTGTACAAGCTTGCAATCCCACCAGCAATGGAGGAGTGTTCCTCTTTTTCCACATCCTTGCTAGGATATGCTGTCACCTATATTTTTTATCTTAGCCATTCTGACTGGTGTGAGGTAGAATCTCAGAGTTATTTTGATTTGCATTTCCCTGATGATT
>NC_034597.1:5068907-5075270 GCF_900095145.1 Mus pahari | reverse complement strand
GGTCTTTATGTGGTTTAGGTATCAGAGTAATTGTAGCTTCATAGAATGAATTGGGTAGAGTACCTTCTGTTTCTATTTTGTGGAATAGTTTGAGGAGAATTGGAATTAGATCTTCTTTGAAGGTCCTATAAAACTCTGCACTAAACCCATCTGGTTCTGGGCTTTTTTTGTAGTTGGGAGACTATTAATGACTGCTTCTGTTTCTTTAGGGGAAATGGGACTGCTTAGATTATTAATGTGATCCTGATTTAACTTTGTTATCTTATATCTGTCTAGAAAATTGTCCATTTCATCCAGGTTTTCCAGTTATGTTGAGTATAGCCTTTTGTACTAGGATCTGATGGTGTTTTGGATTTCCTCAGGTTCTGTTATGTCTCCCTTTTCATTTCTGATTTTGTTAATTAGGATACTGTCCCTGTGCCCTCTAGTGAGTTTGGCTAAGGGTTCATCTATCTTGTTGATTTTCTCAAAAAAAAAAAAAAAACAGCTCCTGCTTGGTTGATTCTTTGAATAGTTCTTTGTTTCCACTTGGTTGATTTCAGTCCTGAGTTTGATTATTTCCTCCCTTCTACTCCTCTTGGGTGAATATGCTTCCTTTTGTTCTAGAGCTTTTAGGTGTTCCATCAAGTTGCTAGTGTGTGCTCTCTCTAGTTTCTTTTTGGAAGCACTCAGATCCATGAGTTTTCCTCTTAGGACTACTTTCATTGTGTCCCTTAAGTTTGGGTATGTTGTGGCTTCATTTTCATTAAACTCTAAAAAGTCTTTCATGTCTTTCTTTATTTCTTCCTTGACCAAGTTATCATTGATTAGAGTGTTGTTTAGCTCCCAGGTCAATGTTGGCTTTCTATTATTTATGTTGTTATTGAAAAATAGCATTCTCCAGCCCACCATCCCTAATGGAGGCACCTGTTCCTGGATGCACAGAGCATGTGGAAAGCAGCAGGAGGAGGAAGAGTGGTGCAGGTCTGAGAAGCAGAAGCCTCAAGGCACACCTGGTGGTGAGCATCCCTAGAAAGAGGAGAAGGCAAGGATAGGCCCAGGAGTGATGGCATCCAAATTCAAACAAGTGATACTGGATCTCACTGTGGAGAAAGACAAAAAAGGTGGGAAGGCCTCCAAACAAAGTGAAGAAGAATCCCACCATGTGGAAGAGGTTGAAAACAAGAAGCCTGGGGGAAATGTCAGAAGGAAAATCAGGCAACTTGTGCCTAACTTTCTATGGGCCATACCTAATAGGCATGTTGATCGTAATGAAGGGGGAGAGGATGTTGGGGGATTTGTAGTGCAAAGGACGGAAGTCAAGAGAAAGACTAAGGAGCAGCAGGTATGGCCTTACAGGCGTTTCCGAACCCCGGAACCTGACAGTCATTAAGACTTTTGCCTCATAGCTTGAAATCTAAGATTTTCTCTGGGGTTATAAAATGGCTGTTTTACAAGCTCGTATCAAGTGGGGGATTTTTTTCTGTAAACGTTTGGTGCTTCCACTTAACAGTTTCTACGTAAAATTGTTTAATCATTGCATTTAATTCAAACATTCCTGTTAGCATGGCAATTTAACCCATTTCAGAAAAAAATCTTTTTCATAATTTGAAATTAATAAAGCAATTTAAAAAGCAAAAGAAAAAAAGAAAAAAAAAGAAAATTAGCCTTAGTCCATGGTGATCTAATAGCACACGTGGATAATTTCAATATTTTTGTATCTGTTGAGGCCTGTTTTGTGACTGATTATATGGTCAATTTTGGAGAAGGNACCATGTGGTGCTGAGAAGAAAGTATATCCTTTTGTTTTAGGGTAAAATGTTCTCTAGATATCTGTTAAATACATTTGTTTCATAACTTCTGTTAGTTTCACTGTGTCTCTAGTTTCTTTTTCCAGGATCAGTCGATTGATGAGTGTGGTGTGTTAAAGTCTCCCAATATTATTGTGCGCAGTGAAATTTGTGCTTTGAGCTTTACTAAAGTTTCTTTAATAAATGTGGATGCCCTTACATTTGGAGCATAGATATTCAGAATTGACAGGTCATCTTGGAAGATTTTACCTTTGATGAGTATGAATTACCCCTCCTTGTCTTTTTTTGATAAATTTTGGGTTGGAAGTTGATTTTATTCAATATTAACTACTCCAGCTTGTTTCTTCGGACTATTTGCTTGGAAAATTGTTTTCCAGCCTTTTATGCAGAGGTTGTGTCTGTCTTTGTCCCTGAGGTTGGTTTCCTGTATGCAGCAAAATTTTGGATCCTGATTATGTAGACAGTCTGTTAGTCTATGTCTTTTTATTGGGCAATTGAGTCCATGGATATTAAGAGATATTAAGGAAAAATCATTATCACTTCTCTTGTTATTTTTGGTATTAGAGTTGAGCTACCCTTCAAATATGTCTCTAGAAATGTCCAGAACCAACCTTCCAAATGAAGACTGTTATTATTTCCAATATTAGATTGATTTCTAGACCAGTCCACGATTGAGTCACAATAACTGGTCACATTAAAGGAAAAAGAAGATTCATCATAACTTCTCTCTTTGATTAAGTTTTTGAAGGTGGTTTCCAGTCTCCATGTTTTCTGTTCCACAAGGTCTAAAAGCATGAAGCAAGGCAGCTTGTCCAATCTGAGACATAGGCAAGCAAAGATGGGTCAGGAATATATCTCCAAAACAGTCTTCCTATCTCCATTGTCAGGGCACTCAGCAAGCTCACAAGTCAGCGTCATTCTGTGTCCCAGCCTCAGCATGTTTTACCAATCACTCTGGCAGCTAGCATGCTCCTTCAGCATCCTGAGGAAAAAACACAAGCATGCCCTCCTCTTCCCCATATTAAATACCTGATCAGGACCATGCCATGTGCCAGTATGTGGATCCTTCCATTTCACCTAGGTATAAGTATGCCTTATTGTCGAGTGACATAGACACTCAGAGTTCCATGGCATCCAACTTTTTAAAATTTTAAAATAAAAAACCAAAAAACATGATTTAAATGAATTTGTGGTGTCCAGTGTATTTTAACTTCATGACATTTTTACCACATTAGAATATGGAATTTAAGGAAACCTGAACTTGTAAGTCTGGGCCATGGTCATTCACATTTGGCTCCAGAATATTTTTATTCTCCTTTTAAAATTTTCATGAATAATTTGAAATTGTGGATGTAGATCAAGGGAGTGGTAGGCAGCTATGAAGGCTTACTTTTTTTCCAAGATAGACTTAACTGTATTTCAAAGTGCCAAAAATTAAGTTTTGACCATACTAAAATTCATTAGTTCACTAGACAATGCTCTGGAAATCTAGGAAAAACCCCGGATATTTCTAATCCCACCCAGTAATCACCATTGTTAAGTTGGGTTGTATGTGTGTAGAAATAAAACAGAATGAGTTTGTGTGGAGCTAAACATAGAAGGCTGGAGTAAGATTCTGTTGCATTCAGATTCCACATGACTCAACCAATCCCCATAGGCTGACAAGTAGTCTAATTTTAAATGTACACTTTTCATAGTATTAAAGATTCTCCTAATTAGGCAAAGCTTTTGTCTGTCACTCTGCACTCTTGGTATCATCAAAAGAAAGTCCTTAGCATTTTGAACTTAAGATTTTCAGTTTCCAGCTCTGTCCCCAACTCCACATGGCTTTCAGGAAATGGTCTAATTGTCTTAGACAGGTAAAATAAGTAAACCATTGTCAGAACTGAGCCAAAATTCCAGTAAACAGGACCTTGGCTGCAGTAACACAATCAACTGTCACTCATACTGACCAGATTGCAAAGGGAGAAAGAATGACAAAAGCCGCTTAATTACCATTTGTTTTTCATGAGAGTAAAATTAGTATATGTTAATCAAATGAATAATTCATCACAGGGAATCTAAGTCTGTAATATTAAATAATGTTGACTCAAGGCTTTATGAAAATTATAATTACAGAAAAAAAGGATAAAGTTTGTCCTCATAATACCAATGATGCTTCTTTTCTTGTTTCAATAGCTCCAGTACTGGAAGTTCTTTACTCTCTTTCAGTGCAGAGATACTAAAATTTTCATTGATATTTGCTTCTAGCCAATGTATGGGTTATTTGTCAAGGGCCTGCTATACACAGTGCTTCCCTTTAAGCTTAAGTGCCAAGGACAATAGTCACATGGGGATTCCCATGATGGTCCTTTTCTAAGAGAAGTGAAACTAGGAAATGATTGTCCTTATATCACCCTAAGAAAATGTTTCCTTGATTCTTGAAACTTCTGCTTTCCAAAGCTAGAAGTTGTTTAAAAGTTCTCCATTATCAGAATCTAAACCTCTAGCTTTGTGGATTGGTAAACTAGACCTTTGACTCCAACATTAGTAACATTTCTCTCCTATTGGACAATGTCTTCTAAAGCTACAAATGGGACTGATGAAGCCAGCACTAACAGGAAGGCATGAAACAAGCAGACCTTGATAGGGAATAACTGGGAAGAGGTGCTTAGACAAAGCACTATAACAGAGCAACTGGGGACCAGCACTGTGACTCCAGAAGTTGAAAGAGTGGAGAGTGGTTTTAAAGGAAATATGAAAAATGCATGACAGTGACCACAAATGCAAAAGATGCTGAGCCACAGAATGTTCAAAAAGCTTAACTGAGCATGATAGTGAAAGCCTGCAACTCCAGTATTCTGGAGATAAGAGGATCAAGAACCCAAGGTCACCACTGAGGCCAACTTTGGCTATCTGAAACTGTTTCAAGGAGGAAACAAAGGAGATGAGGCTGTGATTAAGGTCTAAGTTTGGATTACAGCACTATTATCCCCATGTTCCTGTAAATGTTCCATCCATGTATCTGTCCAAATCCTACTATACTCACTGAGTCACACCCAATAAAAAGACAGTTTGGAAAGTTTCATATAGGACACCCAAAACTATGGCAGAGCTACTAACCAAACCAAACTGTTGCAAGATGTTTGATCACATTGTAAACCCCAAGATTGTTTTATTTACTAGAAAAGTACATTTGTAGTTGTGATGTATGTAGCACATACTTTTACCTCCACTGGCTGGTACACAGACATGCCCTTTAATCCCAAACAATAAAGGTAAAGTTAGTTTGTAGAAGAAAGTATCCATGTTTAAAAGTGATGTCAAATTGAGTAGCAACAGACTGATGAGTCAGAGAAAGACTTGACAGACTAGTATATACATGAATCTCACAGAAGAGAGAGAAGGGAAACTACTCAAGGAAGCAATGCAGAGGGGGAAAGGAGAGTTTTGCAGACAGTTTCAGAGAGAGTACAATCTAGACAGAGGTGAAGACTGAACCAGCCAGAGAATGAGGGGCCAGAAGATTAGAACATATTGTCAAAGTTAGTATGAGGCTAAGCAGAGCAGTAAGGAGAGGCGGGGGCGGGGGCAGAGAGGGAAGGAGAGAGAGAGGGAGCAAGGGAGAGGAAGAGGGAGAAGGCAAGGGAGAGAAGAGGGGGATGGGGAGGGGGACGGAGAGATGGGGAGACCAAACTGAATCAGTCAGCTTGGAGAGGAGTTTAAGCCAGAACAGCTTTGTTGAACCAGCCTGCCAGAGTTCAGAAAGAAGTAGGAAGGGGTGGTGGTCTTATTCAGCAGCCCGAATAATTATTTCAGTCTCCGAGGCTGAAAACATTCTAGGCCTAGATAACATTGTATAGAGTCTAGACACCTTTCAGGACTAGGACTAGGTTAGCAGATGGAGGCAGTAATCCTTAAAGACAATTATGTCAGGCAAATAAAAGTTACATTTATAACAAACCCAGATCAACCCTCAGATCTCAGTCTTAGTCATTGCTTCCCAGGTTTCACACATCTGACATTGACCCTTCCTGGTCCATGATGAATGAGATTAGTGTCTGTTCAGTTAACAACTCAATTTCCTGAATGCCAAAACTTGGAAGTAAATCTTACATGACTCTAACCTGTCATGTACTCTCAACTTCTATCTACAAAATTGGATGCTCGTCTGACCACTATTGTCAAGTTCATTCTTTCTCCTGAATCTTGAAGCCATCCTCTTTCTCAGACTACCACAATGATCATTGGGTGGTCATCTTGCTTCCACTTTCAGCTCCCTTACTGATTCTCCTCTACGCAGCCCAAACTAACATTTTTAAAAGCCAAGCAGGTCATGACCACATCATACATAGATGTCCTCACTGACTTTATTGCTCTTCGATCAGCATCTATAGTCCTTGGCATAACCTAACATGACCCTCAGCATCTCATCTGTGCACCATCTTTGATCCCTCAGGAGTAAGCCATACTGTTGTATTTTTTCAACTTTTTTATATTTTCTTTATTTACATTTCAAATGCTATCCCAAAAGTTCCCTAACCGCCCCCCCGCGCCCTGCTCCCCTACCCACCCACTCCTACTTCTTGGCCCT
>NC_034597.1:5065743-5068457 GCF_900095145.1 Mus pahari | reverse complement strand
TCACCAGGTGGGGTAGTAATTGCAAAGCTTCTGTTAGGCAAAAGACACTATCAACAAGACAAAAAGGCCACCAACAGATTGGGAAAGGATTTTTTACCAATCCTAAATCTGATAGGGGACTAATATCCAATATATACAAAGAGCTCAAGAAGCTGGACTCCAGAAATTCAAATAACCCCATTAATATTGGGGTACAGAGCTAAACAAAGAATTCTCAACTGAGGAATACGAAAGGGTTGAGAAACACCTGAAAAAATGTTCAACATCCTTAATCATCACGGAAATGCAAATCAAAACAACCTTGAGATTCCATCTCACACCAGTCAGAATGACTAAGATCAAAAATTCAGGTGACAGCAGATGCTGGTGAGGATGTGGAGAAAGAGGAACACTCCTCCATTGCTAGTGGGATTGCAAGTTTGTACTGTTGTAATTTTACTGTGTTTTGTGCAATGCAAGAGATAGAATCCAGGCCCTTAGGCAAGCTGGTGAAGCATAGTTTTACCACTGAGCTGCAGCTCCACTGCCAGCACACTTTCAAACAGTCCTACAGATTTCTGTTTGAAGAATTAGCCAAGATAGACTATCTTGGGCCATAGTCTTCTCCCAAGAGTGCATCACTTCCAGACTTTCCAAAGATATTTTGACTCTTTGAATTATCAGTAAGTCTATGTGTGGAAAAAGTCACCCTCTATGTATTGATCCACAATCAAACTTATAGTAGTTCCAAACTTATCGTGAAGGCTAAAATTATTATTCAGGGAAAATAGGCTAACGTCTTTGTTTTCTGCCAGTGTCAGCATCCAGGAGGAAATGCATCTGTAAGTGTTGGGGAACACAGATTCATGTAGCTCAGGTTAGAGGAAAGTTGGCATTTAAGCTAAGATTTAAAATGGGATTCAGACATACAAACAGGGAGGTTTAAAATAACTAAGAGGAGGGTGTGTCATAGGCAAAGACAGTGGTGGGAAGCTCAGGGCTGGCCTGTCCCCTAAGGAACAGTTGTAAAAGTGGTAGGTGTACACACTGACTTCCCACTTTGAACACTCATACTTATGGAGGTGTTTTTGTACAGACTGGAGCTGAGGGGTTCCTGACTGCCTTTTTACCTCAGCTGTTGTGACACCTAACTCTGCTCTGTTTCCACTGTGATGTTCTCACACAGCTCAGATGTCATTAAGGCTAAGTGACCTTGGACTCTGGCCACACAGTCACGACAAACCTTGTTGCTGAGTGGGGACTGGGATCTTAGGTCCATAAATCACCTTGGGGCCTTTGGCAAGTTATTTTACCTGGTGAAACCTGGCTGTGAAACCACATTTCTACCATGTTATAGTTTGGACCAGAATTTTGGATAACCTTTACTAAGTCTTCTGATAACTCCCTCTGTTTTTCAGTCATATCTAGTTTATTGTTGGTTGGTGGAGAGCACATTTGTTTTCCAGGTACTATCCCAACAAACTATCACCCACCAGTAACCAAACATTGTTGTTCCTCAACTCCAGAATCCACAAGTTCAGAGCCAAGGTGTTTTGGGGAGGTGATTCCTCCAAAGGCTCCCCAAGGAGTGCAATAGTTTCCAGTTCTAGAGGCCATGAAAATAATATTACTCATCTCCACAGCTGTTTTCTCATGGCATTCTTTGTGTGATTTTCTCCTTAGAGAACTAATCAGTTGACCTAAGGACCATCTAAAGTACGAGACAGTTTTATCTTGAGAACATTGATAGGTTATGTCTGACAAGGTATGGATTCCAGATAAAGCCATGATCATGGTTAGATGTTGAATCTGATTAGGGGGGTGGGTGAGGAGTCATAGAGTTTCAACACACAAAAGGGAGTTGCTCAGAGACCCGACCCAAATTGACACTTGGACTCAAAGCCCACTTCTACACTTCCTAGAAAGATTTATTAGCTACAGTCATCAGAGGAGTCAATCAGAAAAAATACACACACACACACACACACACACACACACACACACCCCATGTGGCCATTATACAATCAGTGTCCAATAGGTGTTATACTCATTTTGATTATTGTTCTCTAAGTAAGTATTTTTTATTTGTTATTATTTAACCATTCAATATTTTTATTTATTGAGGGTGTTGGAGATTAAAATTAGAATTTTGGACTAGAAAAGCATTCTTCCACTGAACCTTTTAATGTTTTGAGCCAGGGTCTTACTACATAGCTCAAGTTGTCCTTGAGCTGACCTTGCTCCTGTTTCTGCTTTCTGAGTGCTGGCATTACAGGTGTTAACCACCTTAGCTAGCAAAGTATTTCCAATGGTGAAGCTGTCTCTCTATGCAAAGCGTTGATGTGTATCTATAGTAACCTACATCAAAGTAATGTGCTTAACAAGAAAATTAAAACCTGGACATGTGAAATAAAATGCTCAGGTCTGAAGTACACAGAGGGATTCCCTTTCTTCGTCACTTTATCTATGTCATGTGAAATATTAAAAATCAATCCACACTACGCTGGCAAGGCACCAGTGGACAGGCCAGACAAGCACTGGCACGCCGGCCAGCCTGTTTACATCAGCAGATTATCTGACCTAGGAGCTCCAAAATCTTTCTACCTGACTTGCTAAGTTCCCATGGTGGGTCACTGCCACAACAGCCCCATGATTCCAAATTCCCACAACCTTTTGGGGTGCACTTTTCGAAAACACATGCTTTGCCACTGTGCCTTTCTTTTTTTTTTTTTTTT
>NC_034597.1:5064273-5065508 GCF_900095145.1 Mus pahari | reverse complement strand
CTCTTACCCACTGAGCCATCTCACCAGCCCGCCACTGTGCCTTTCTATCTGGAGCCCAGTTGAGTCATCACATTAAGGAAAACACCACATAAACTTAGTTCAGAAATAACAGGTAACAGTTGTTGGTTCTGCACCCAACAACTGGATGCAGCAGCTAGCATCCTAATTTTTAAGCCATTCTCAGTTAAATCCTCTTGTAGCAGATCCCAAAGGATCTGCCATTTGAAACAGTAGCCTCTGCTCACTACATTTTGACCTCCACCTGTCTCCTGTCCAAAACATAAGATATCTTTTCCTGCTTCCCCTCTTTTCCTCTCTGACCCAGAAGTTTCATCAACTCCTCGCCCAGTGATTGGTTCCTAGAAATCTTTATTCATTAGGGGAAGGTTCACAGGAAGTCACCTGAGTACTGATTCACTCCTTGTCCCAGGCAGCCCCTTTGGAGAAGCAGAAGAACATCAAAATACAAACAGCACCAGGGCTATCCACAACATATCATATAAATATTCACTTGCCAACTTAATGATACTCTAGCAAATGATGGATTTATGCCTTATCCAATGTCTTTTTACTTTCTAGTCTGTGATTTCAGGTTCAGTCTGCTCTCCTGGAATGGTTATTAACATGCTAGATTTCTTGGTGTAAGACCCTAAAACAATATACAGCCACATTGCAATGACCAGAAGCCTTCTGGCCTGATCTGTTTCCCTCTCTGACTTCAGTGTTCCTCTGTTAATTCGGCAAATATTTCAGAGCAATGCCATCCACTATGCAGACACGTGGGGCAAGTGAGCCATGCTCCTGACTGGGGACAATGGTCCTGGAGTAAGAGTGAGGTCTAGACATTTCCAAACCCTGAAAATCTCATCTTGAGACTGGCAGTAAGACTACTCCCCCCTGTTCTGGGCCTGCATGCTCTGGGGCATGCATCCTTGCAACCCTCATCTCATTTCATACCACTTGAGCAAATGCCTTAATTTTTATTATTCTGTAACTCAGAAGACCAATGGTAGAGCCTGATATAATTCAATCACTTGGATTTGAGTTATGCTACTCCACATGGTGTCCACAGTCCTATCTGTCTTGTACATCACTGTGTGCCTGTCACTTAGCATATGGTAAACAGTTAATAATGTTTCTGAGATAGAAAGAGAAAGGAATAGGAAAGAGGGAAGGAAGGAAGGAAGGCAGGAAGGAAGGAAAGAAGGAAGGAAGGAAGGAAAAAAGGAAGGAAG
>NC_034597.1:5041560-5064238 GCF_900095145.1 Mus pahari | reverse complement strand
GAAGGAAGGAAGGAAGGAAGGAAGGAAGAAGGAAGGAAGGAAGGAAGGAAGGAAGGAAGGAAGGAAGGAAGGGAGGAAAAGAGGAAGAAAGGTGGACTGAGCTATATTAATTTTATTTGCTTATCTTACAATTCATATTATTCAAAGTTTTAGAATAGGAATTACACACACACACACACACACACACACACACACACACACACAAACACCAGCACAACTTGTCATGGTCCATCCTGGTAGGGCTCCTCTATTAGACAAAGTCAAACTCTTACTGACTGCTTCCTTCTGTTTCTCAGTTTAAGTTCCCAGTAAAGACTCATGTTGGCTATTTGTTTTAACTCTGTCAGATCAAAGGGTGTTTTTCAATGAACTCTTGTTTATAGCCTAATGTTAAGTCTATCCGTTGTGTTTAGATTGTGTACACATAGGTTATTTTACTTTGTAATCTCTTCTAGACATAAATGTAAAGTTATCAATGTGGGGTCATTCAATGGCATATTACTTGCTAGTGGTAACATCTCAATGCCATATTGGCTAATGTATTTTTTTTAAAAGGCAGATATATCTGAGAACAAAATGACCTCATCATTATGATAATGGAGCCAATAAAATTTACTATTTATAAAGTGTGGGAGACTGATCATGACTCATTCCAAAAACCCTGTCTCAATGGGAGTACTTGTAAATCCTCTCCTGCTCTGTTCTCCATGCTGTTACCTCCATGTCAGTGAGTTATTGCAACCCAGTGCAATCATCCATATAGGAAGATCCCAATGTGAATATGTACTCTCTCCTTTGAAAAGAACTTTGCTTCATCATTTCCCAAGTACAATCTACTCCACTTTCTCCATGACTCTGCCCATTAGCACTAGTAGAGAGAGCCTAGCATGAAATCCTTTCCCAGGAGGTAATTTTCCTTTGTTGCATAATAAATACACAATGTGTTGAACCAAAAATGGGAGGATATGAATTTGTCCTAATCTTTCTATGTCTGGTGTATCAAAGTGAAATTTGTGATTAGGATATAGCATATAGAAGTGATTCACGGTTCCCTGTGATAATATCATGGCCTTTGCTTAGCAGCCCCTGCTGTGTCTACCTCTCCTACTTCTCGGAAGGTTACCAACAATATTCTATTTATTTTAAGTCATTCAAGTGTCTCTAGAGAATTTCACCATCAACTCAAATATAATTACGTAAGCACAGAGGCTCCCTAAGTATGCATGTGTTGTGCTAACACAGACACATCTTCACTGCAACGCAGAAAGGGAACAGCTAATAAAAATCATTTGAATGCATTACAGATAAAAGCATTGGGCTTAAAATTGGATGCATAGATCTTAGCAAAAGGAAAATAATAAATAAGTATAAAAGATATGGTTGTAGCCTTAGTGTAGCGGACTACCCCCAAATAAGCTCTTCTCTCTAATGAAGTTCACTCCATTCCAGTGTTCAGTAGCATACTTATTCAAATCCTAGAAAACTGATAACTTCATCAGCACCAGACAATGCAAGGGCCTGAGGGTGTGAGACAGTCTTTTATTTATTCATTACATTTCTGTAACATCTCTTTTCCAAAGAGCTCTAGGCACTCAGAGAATGTTTAACTGATGCTAGATTCTGGTTTCATGAAAACTAGAAATGAATCTATGTCTAAATAGAAGTGGCTGAAGACAAGAGAAAATAAGAGAAATACAGTAAGAGAAATGGAGATGCTTATAACATGGGAAGCCATGACCAACCCTAAAGTACCAGAAGTAATAAAGGAACCTAGGACCATTTGTCCTAGGTCCAGAAAAGGACAGATGACTAAGGGCTCCATCTTTTGAATCCCTTAGAAATGTTCATCCAAGGATGTCCTATCAATCTCATTTCAAATGTTAAATGAATGTGTGGTACTGCTGAAGATATTTGATGTTTGAACTAAATCGTGTCACATATTTTATCTTTTAATAAAAACACCCTCCCACTTCAGAGGCAGACATGTTTTGTTTTATGGCCCATAGCATTTGGAATGTACTGGAAATCAGGAGGCAGCAAGACCCATAGATTTGGAGTGTTGATAGGCTATGGGTTTGTGTCATTCACTGGAACCTCTACCATGACAAGTGCCACATACTTTTGAACCATGTAGATGGGAGGGTTAGAAGTGGGTGACTCCTCAGACAATGTCTGTTACCATCTTTCTGTGACAGTCTCTGAAACTCACACAGTAGTTTCACTGTTGATAACATACCTACTTTATAAACATGAGAACCGGAGTTCAAATACCCAAACTCAAATTTAAAACAGTCCACACCTGACAGTTTGCACAAGTAATCCCGGCACTGAGGAAGCAAAGGCAGGTGGCCCCTTGGGATGCTCTGGGTGGCTAGACTGGCCTACTTGGTAAGGTTCAGGCCATTGGGAGACACTATTTCAAAATTAAAATCAAGGTGGATAGCACCTGAAGAGTGATGTGCACAGAGAGAGAGGGGGGAGTGGAGAAGGAGAGGGAGAGAAGGTGGGAGGGAGGGAGGGAGGGAGAGAGAGAGGGGGGAGTGGAGAAGGAGAGGGAGAGAGGGAGGGAGGGAGGGAGGGAGGGAGGAAGAAAGAACCCAGCAGATCTAGCTAGGTTCATGCTGATTTCAACCTTCACAGTAAAGAAGAGCAGGACAATGGCTTATGTTCAGATCATGACCTGTGTGCAACACTTTACAATTTTCATTCTGTTAGTAAAAGCAGATCAAATAGTATGTACACTTTATGCCTATGTTGATGTTAAACATAATTACTTATTAAAGAAGTGATAATTAGCTGCCTTAAAAAGTAAACACTGATATTCCCACAAATTACATGTAAGTAATTAAGGTTCCAGCTGACAGGGAAGAATTAGGAGGAATAGATGCTAGAATGTCTCCCTTAAAGAGAGCTTGGATTGTGCGCAGTGAGCACATGGGATGGTATAGAGGGTTCCTGACTTTATATAAGGATCCAGGTCATTCTTTCAGACTTTGGGGAATCTGAGGAAAACCAGCTTCAAGGCCAGCTATCAGGTCGATTTACTCGGCACTACTCAGTATCTGTGAGTCAGCGATGTTGCAAGCCAAGATGAGACTCATCTTCAGTCAAGTGATGGCTGGAAGCCATGAGTGATGTGAGAGTGAGACCTGCTACACTATATAATAGGAGTATAATTCTTTCACTATTTCATTCTCTCAGTGGTTTTCAAACCATATTTTATCAAAATTAGATGGAAATAAAAACAGTAGACAAAGTCTTACTGCTGACTCATTTTTGTTGTTGTTTCTTCCAAAAATAGCTGGATAACTATTTTTAAGAATGAGAACTTTAGTATTTTTATCTTTTTAGAAAATAATTTTATCTTTATTGTCTTTTTGGACAAAATTTCATTTTACGTCAAAGATCATTAAGTGAATTCTCAATCAGGAGAATTAGCCAGCAGTCTTTAATCTCTTGACATTGAATGCACTCTTTTTAATTCATTGTCTGCAAGGAACTGACTGAACAAAGTAAATGTTTAAGAATGCTGATGGTAAGCAGACCATCAAGAATGCTGATGGTAAGCAGACCATCAAGAACGCTGATGGTAAGCAGACCATTAAACTGAAGGTAAAATCAGGTCCTAACCTGTCTTTTCTTCAAGAAGAAAACTGAGTGTCCTTAGAAGGAAGAGACTCTGGCAAGCCAAGTTGGGCTGAATGTGCCTGTGTATAGACAGCTAGGCTTTTCCTTTGTATCCCAGTGGTTTAGATCCTGGGTGGCAGGAGTTGTGACTGGGTTCCTTGTATTAGAAATAATGACAACTGGTTTGTTGTGTCCAGAGCTGCCTTGGAGTCACTGGACCCAGGACACTTACAACATCCATCGTTATGTTCCACTGGATGGAACTCTGCTACATGTTTTCAGCCTAAAATAAAATATGCAGAATTGGTTTTGTTATTGAACCCAAGTCTGCTTAGTAACCAATCCTAGAAGAGACCAGTGAAGCCACGACCCAGCCCTAGCTTTTTAAGCAATATAAGTATTGATCTTTTTATGGCTCCATGTAGGCTCTCCAATGTTTCCATCTTGGTCAATTCACCTCTGTTCTTATACTATCAAAGTTTATAATACTACCAAATTCCCTGGCATGAAACCATATCAAAGCCTACAAAGACACCAAAGAATTTTACTTGGTATCACTTGAAATGGACACTTGGAAGATGGTCCAAGATCTAAAGTCTAGTAAGACCTCACTCAAAATCCCAGGGATAACCTAACTTGCAGTTCTCAATCTGTGGGTCATAACCCTTTTGGGATTCTAATGACCCTTTCATAGTCATCATATATCAGATGCCCTGAATATAGTATATTTACATACTTACCTTACAATTTATATCAGTAGCAAAATTGTAGTTATAAAGTAGCAACAAAAATAACTTTTGTTATTGTGAGAGCACCCCAACATGAACTGTATTAAAGGACTGCAATGTTAGGAAGGTTGAGACCTACCTACCCAGACAATTCCTTTGCAGAGTTGGCAGGTTATCTGCACATGGAATTGGTACCTTCCTCTTTTTCTTCTTCTTTTTTTCCCCTTTCAGAAATAAACAAAAATGCTAGTATTTGAAGATTCTCATGAAATTTGCAATGCATAAGAAAAGGAAACTAGGAATGAGATGGAGGATGGAGAAGGGAGAAATTAAGGAAAGAAATGAAAAATGGAAGAGAGATGAAGGGTGGAGGGACACAAGTTAGTAGACCATTAGCACATGAATTTGAGAACTAGCACAATGCAGACCTTGGCCAAGTTAAATCTTTTTGTGTAAGTCCTAGTCTCTGGTTTCCATGTAGGCCATAATAGAATGTTGGGCAAGCAGAAGTTTGCCAACGAGAGGTACACCTGCTGTACATTTATCACGGGAGGAACTTTAGCATTCTATTTTAAACAATTATATATGTCTGCTATATGTATACAATGTAGAGCCTATGTGGTATAATATGGTTCTGCCAAACAAGGTGTGCCCACTGGCAAAATAATGGTAAGACTACTTATAGGGGTAACCACTGCCTACCTTGAATGGATTCCAGGAATGTTCTACATGTGTATTCATGCTTGATACTACAGAAATGGTCAAAATTCATGGCTACGGAAGTCATAGGTCCAAGGGGAGAAACAATTGATCCTGTTTGATAGGTAATCATATTGTCAAACTGCCTTCCAAATATTTGTGTTTATATCCCTAGATATGTGTTGCTCTCAATCTTGGTCAGAAAAAGCAGTTACAGTAAGTTAGTAATTGATTTAGAGACTTATGACTGTTTAAAACACTAAGAGAAAGTTACTGTATGTGACTCATAGAAAGGATGTCTATATCAACTCTCCATCCTCAGGTTTAGGAACTATAGAATATGAAGTGGCAGAAAGAAAGATATGGTTTTCCGAGATAGCTCAGTGATTAAGAGTACTCCTGCTCTTCCAGAGAACCCAGGTTTNAGTCCAAGCACCCACAGTCTAACTCAAAATCTGCCCCCAAGTTTGAAGGGACCTGATGCCCTTGTCTGTCCTCCACAGGCATCAGTCATGCAAATGGTACTTGGAAATACTTATAGTTAAGGCACCCATACAATAAGATAAAATAGATTTAAAAATATAACAATGTAAAACCCACACTATAGGAAGGAATGCTGTGAGATGCTGTCCTCTATCCCTGGCTGTGGCACACATGAACCCTTAGCAGCTGTGGTTACCTACACAAGATCTTTAGAAGAAGGTATATCCTTTTCTGTTAGGATAAAATATTCTATAGATATGTTAAATCCATTTGTTTCATAACTTCTGTTAGTTTCAATGTGTCTCTGTTTAGTTTCTGTTTCCAGGATCTGTCCATTGGTAAGAGTAGGGTGTTGAAGTCTTCCACTATTATTGTGTACAGTGCAATGTGTGCTTTGAGTTTTACTAAAGTTTCTTTAATGAATGTGGATACTACCACCAAACCCAGACACTACTGCAGACACCGAAAAGATTTTTCTGAATGAAGCCTGATATAGCTGTCTCCTGAGAGGCTCTGTCAGTGCCTGACTAATACAGAAGTGGATGCTCACAGTCATCCATTAGATGGATCACAGAGTCCCCAAATGAAGGAGCTAGAAAAAGTACCCAAGGAGCTGAAGGGGTTTACAGCCCCCTAGGAGGAATAACAATACGAACTAACCAGTAACTCCAGAGCTCCCTGGGACTAAACCACCAATCAAAGAAAACACATTATGGGACTCATGGCTCTAGCTGCATATGTAGCAGAGGATGTCATAGTTGGTCATCAATGGGAGGAGAGGCCCTTGGTCCTATGAAGGTTCTATGTCCCAGTATAGGGGAATGCATGGGCTAGGAAGCAGGAGTGGGTGGGTTGGGGAGCAAGGGGAGGGGGAGGGAATAGGGATATTTGGAGGGGAAACTAGGAAAGAGGATAACATATGAAATGTAAATAAAGAAAATATCTAATAAAAAGGGGGGTTCTTTCCGGTGAGCACCAGTGCAGTACCTCCTTGGGTCTGAACTCAGTGGACAGTCCCATGGTTCCTAGAGGACTTTAAACCCCCCAGGTGCCCTAGCACACCCAGGATAGTAGGATCACTAGTGAGTAGAACACAACATCTGTTTCAACAGAACTGGGAGTGCCTGGGGCCAGCATGGACAAAGGAACTCCACCTGACAAGTGACTTGGGATCCTTCTGGTTGGCACTGGTCTACCTATGTTTCAAACTCACTGGACAGCCCCATGGTCTCCAGAGGAAGTACTACTTCCAGGCAGTCTAACACACCCAGGATCTTAGAATCCCAGGATCCCAGGATCCCAGGAGTTGGGTCACACCAGGATCTCAGGGTCTCAAAGGAAGCTTGGTTGCCAAGGACACTGACACACAGAATCTCAGCATCAAAGGATTCCAGAATCATAGGATCACAAAGAAAGCTGGACTCTGAGAAGTTCTGACTCAACTGAAATTGTAGGAAGGACAGGCTCCAATCATATATATTGAGAGCAGGGAGCACTTGAGATAATCATATGGTAGGAGGCAAGCATAAGAACAGAAGCAACAGAAACCAAGGTTACTTGGCATCATCAGAACCCAACAGTTCCCGCATAACAAGTCCTTGATACACCATCCCAGCAGACAAGCAAGATGTGGATCTAAAGTAACATCTCATGATGATGATGGAGGACTATAAGAAGGACATAAATAGCTCCCTTAAAGAAATACATGAGAACACATCCAAACAGGTGAAAGAATTGAACAAAAGCATCCAGGATCTAAAATGAAAGGAGAAACAATAAAGAAATCACAAAGAGAGAGAGCTCTGGAAATAGAAAACTTAGGAAAGAAGTCAGGAGTTATAGATACAAGTATCACCAACAGATTACAAGAGATAGAAGAGAGAATCTCAGGTGTAGAGGATACCATAGAAAACATTGACACAACAGGAAAAGAAAATGTGAAATGCAAAATGTTCCTAACCCAAAATATCCAGGAAATCCAGGACACAATGAGAAGACCAAACCTACAGATAATAGGTGTAGAAGAGAGTGAAGATTCTCAAATTAAAGGGCCAGTAAATATCTTCAACAAAATTATAGAAGAAAACTGCCCTAACCTGAAGAAAGAGATGCCCATGGAATATACGAGAAGCCTACAGAACTCCAAAGAGATTGGACCAGAAAAGAAATTCTTCCTGTCACATAATAATAAAAACATCAATTACACAAAACAAAGAAAGTATATTAAAATCAGTAAGGAAACATGTCAAGTACCATATAAAGGCAGACCTATCAGAATTACACCAGACTTCTTGACAGGGACTATGAAAGCCAGAAGATCCTGGGCAGATGCCATACAGACCCTAAGAGAATACAAATGCCAGCCCAGGCTACTATACCTAACAAAACTCTCAATTACCATAGATGGGGAAACCAAGGTATTCCATGACAAAACCAAATTTATACAACATCTCTCCGCAAATCTAGTCTTCAAAGGATAATAAATGGAAAACTCCAACACAAGAAGAGAAATTGCACCCTAGAAATAGCAAGAAAATAATCTTCTTAAAGCAAACCAAAAAGAAGATAGCCATGTAAACATAGTTCCAGATCTAACAACAACAACAAAAATAACAGGAAACAGCAATCACTTTTCCTTAATATCTTTTAATATCCATGAACTCAATTCCCCAATAAAAAGACATAGACTAACCAACTGCTTACATAAACAGGATCCAAAATTTTGCTGCATACAGGAAACCCACCTCAGTGACAAAGACATATATCTCAGAGTAAAAAGCTGGAAAACAATTGTCCAAGCAAATGGCCCCAAGAAAGAAGCTGGAGTAGCCATTCAAATATCAAATAAAATTGATTTTAAACATAAAGTTATCAAAAAAGGTAAGGAGCTACAGTTCATTCTCATCAAAGGTAAAATCTACCAAGATGAACTCTAAATTCTGAACATCTTTGGTCCAAATACAAGGGCACCCACATTCATAAAAGAAACTTTGCTCAAGCTCAAAGCACACATTGTACCTCAAAAAATAATAGTGTGCAACTTCAACACCCCACTCTCAGCAATGGACAGATCATAGAAACAGAAACTATAAACAGAGACATAGTGAAACTAATAAGTCATGAACCAAATAGATTTGACAGATATCTTTAAACATTTTATCCTAAAACAAAAGAATATACCTTCTTATCAGCACCTCATGGTACCTTCCCCAAAGCTGACCATATAATTGGTCACAAAACAGGACTCAACAGATACAAGAAGATTGAAATTATCCTATGCATCCTATCAGATCACCACAGACTAAGGCTGGTCTTCAATACAACATAAACAATAGAAAGCCTACATACTCATGGAAGATGAACAACACTCTACTCAATGATAACTTGCTCAAGGAAGAAATAAAGACATTAAAGACTTTTAGAGTTTAACGATATGAAGCCACAACATACTCAATCTTATGGGACACAACGAAAGGAGTGCTAAGAGAAAAAATCATAGCTGTGAGTGACTCCAAAATGAAACCGGAGCGAGCACACACTAGCATCTTAACAGCACAACTGAAAGCTCTAGAACAAAAAGAAGAATATTCACCGAAGAGGAGAAGGCAGGAAATAAACACAGGGCTGAAATCAACCAAGTAGAAACAAAAAGAACTATACAAAGAATCAACCAAACCAGGAGCTGATTCTTTGAGAAAATCAACAAGATAGATAAACCCTTAGCCAATCTAACCAGAGGGTACAGAGAAAGTATCCAAATCAACAAAATCAGAAATGAAAAGAGAAAACATAACAACGGAAACTAAGGAAATCCAAAAAAACCATCAGATCCTACTACAAAAGCCTATACTCAACAAAAGTGGAAAATCTGAATGAAATGGACAAATTTCTAGTCAGATACCAGGTACCAAAGTTAAATTAGGATCAGAGTAACGATCTAAACAATCCCATAACCCCCTAAAGAAATAGGAGTCATTAATAGTCTCCCAACCATAAAAGTCCCAGGACAAGATGGATTTAGTGCAGAGTTCTATCACGTCTTCAAAGAAGGAACATTACCCAATTCATTCTATGACGCCAAAAGTACTCTGATATCTAAACCTCACAAAGATCCAACAAAGAAAGAGAACTTCAGACCAATTTCCCTTATGAATATCAATGCAAAATTACTCAATAAAAAATCACTCAAACTGAATCCAAGAACACATGAAAGCAATCATCCATCATGATTAAGTAGGCTTCATCCCAGGGATGCAGGGATGTTTCAATATATGGAAATCCATCAATGTAATTCACTATATAAACAAACTCAAAGAATAAAAAACACCTGAGTAGATGCTGGGAAAGCATTTGACAAAATCCAACACCGCTTCATGATAAAAGTCTTGGTAAGATCAGGAATTCAAGGCCCATACCTAAACATAATAAAAGCAATATTCAGCAAACCAGTAGCCAACATCAAACTAAATGGAGAGAAACTTGAAGCAATCCCACTAAAATCAGGGACTAGACAAGGTTGCCCACTCTTTCCCTACCTATTCACTATAGTACTTGAAGTCCTAGCCAGAGCAATTCGACAACAAAAGGAGATTAAGGGGATACAAATTGGAAAGGAAGAAGTCAAAATATCACTATTTGCTGATGATTTGATAGTATAAACAATTGACCTCACAAATTCCACCAGAGAACTTCTAAACTTGATAAACAACTTCAGCAAAGTGGCTGGATATAAAATTAAAATCAAACAAATCAGTGGCCTTCCTCTACTCAAAGGATAAACGGGCTGAGAAAGAAATTAGGGAAATAACACCCTTCACAATAGTCACAAATAATATAAAATATCTTAGTGCGACTCTAACTAAGCAAGTGAAAGATCTGTATGAGAAGAACTTCAAGTCTCTGAAAATAGAAATTGAAGAAGATCTCAGAAGATGGAAAGATCTCCCATGCTGATGGATTGGCAGGATTAATATAGTCAAAATGGCTATCTTGCCAGAAGCAATCTACAGATTCAATGCAATCCTCATCAAAATTCCAACTCAATTCTTCACTGAGTTAGAAAGGATAATTTCCAAATTCATGTGGAATAACAAAAATCCCAGAATAGCAAAAAATATTCTCAACAATAAAAGAACCTCTGTTGGAATCAATGTCTGACCTCAAGCTGTACTACAGAGCAAATGTGATAAAAATGCATGGTATTAGTACAGCGACAGACAGGTAGATCAATGGAATAGAATTGAAGACCCAGAACTGAACCCACACACCTATGGTCACTTGATCTTTGCCAAAGAAGCTAAAAACATTCAGTGGAAAGAAGCCAGCATTTTCAACAAATGGTGTTGCTAAACTGGGGTTATCATGTAGAAGAATGGAAATTGATCCTTTCTTGTCTCCTTGTACATAGCTCAATTCCAAATGGATCAAGGAACGCCACATAAAACCAGATACACTGAAAGTAAAAGAAAAGAAAGTGGGGAAGAGTCTTGAGCACATGGGCACAGGGGAAATTTTCCTAAACAGAACACCAATAGCTTATGCTATACTATCAAGAATTGACAAATGATACCTCATAAAATTTCAAAGATTCTGTATGGCAAAGAACACTGTCAATAGGACAAAATGGTAACCAACTGAATGGGAAAAGATCTTTACCAATCCTAAATCTGATAGAGGGCTAATATCCAATATATACAAAGAACTCAAGAAGTTAGACTCCAGAGAACCAAATAACCCCATTAAAAATGGGGTACAAAGCTAAACGAAGAATTCTCAACTGAAGAATGTCTTCTGAGAGGCTCTGCCAGTGCCTGACAAATAGTGGTGAATGCACACAGCCATCCATTGGACTGAGCACAGGGTCTCCAATGGAGGAGCTAGAGAAAGGACCCAATGAGCTGAAGGGGTTTGCAGCTCCCTAGGAGGAACAACAATATGAGCCAACCAGTATCCCTAGAGCTCCCAGGAACTAAACCATCAACCAAAGATTACACATGGAGGGACCCATGGCTCCAGCTGCATGTGTAGCAGAGGATGTCCTTGTGGACATCAATGAGAGTAGAGTCCCTTGGTCTTGTGAAGGGTCCCAGTGTAGGGGAATGACAGGACAGGGAAGCGGGAGTGGGTGGGTTAGTGAGCAGGGNGAGGGGGAATGGGATTAGGGGTGTTTTGGAAGGGAAACTAGGAAAGGAGATAAAATTTGAAATGTAAATTAAAATATCTAATAAAAATGAATTAATTAAAAAAAGAATTCTCGCAGGGCAGTGGTGGCGCATGCCTTTAATCCCAGCACTTGGGAGGCAGAAGCAGGCAGATTTCTGAGTTCGAGGCCAGCCTGGTCTACAGAGTGAGTTCCAGGACAGCCAGAGCTACACAGAGAAACCCTGTCTCGAACCCCCCCCCCAAATTCCCACTTTTCACTTAAAAAATAAAAAGATAATTATACTGCTTATATATTGTTAATCTTTCTGCAAAATTCTAACCATAGTATGACTATTGAATTTTTTGTCATCTGCGGTTTTGGTCATTCTCTAAAGAATTTACAGGCAAATTTGTGAAAAATTACTTCGACAATTACTATCAGATTTAAAAGAAGTTATTTTACTGTATTTTATAATAGGATGTTACACACAGGAACTAAAATTGAGAATGGACAGTAGATAGGGGTCATTCTAAGAGCTATTTATTTGCATTTGTTGCTTGAAGTGAATAAAAAGGGGGGTTTGCTGGCATGGAGTTCTTCACATCTGTCATGTACAGACCCTGTGCCCCTCTGTGGAATTAGACCACACCATCAGGACAGATGTCATCCGGGTAAGGAGGGATTGTGGAAATCAAGCTCTCAGATAGTTAACCAGTAATGTCTTCAGACGAAAGTGTTCAAAGACAAGAAATGGTCTGTCAGAACAGAGTGAACTTACAGTGGATGTGATTCATGCCTGTAGCTCCTGCCCTTGGGAGGCTGAGGAGGACACGGAATTTGATGCCAACTTGGTTTAACATGATTCTATTTTGAATCCAGTAATGAAAATGGAGTCATTTATGCCAGTCTTCCAAAAGAAAAAGCTGAGAGGTGACAGAAGTACTTCTTCTGCATGGCTACCTAACAGCTATTAACAGCTTCTAAGCTTAGTTCTTACTTGCGTCTGCTTGTGGTATCTGTATGAGGCACCACACATTCCAGTTGTTTTCATATTGAGTGCAGCATAACCTCCTCAATCCCTCAAGGCTGATGTATAAAAACAAAGATGATAGAACTGTAACTGCCCCTGTAAGAGAAGGGATATTCTAATAAAGACAGCTGGGCTTGCTCTTTTCCCTGATCAGACTGTCGATACAATGATCACCAAAGAATTATAATTCTCAAAACCCAGGCTAGGAAAGGAAGTGTCTAAAGCCTTGGTGCTACCCAGAGTAGGAAATTGCCTCCCAGGAAGAGATTTGGAGGAATCCTGCTGAGTCAAACTAACAAATACACATTTTCTGCACCCCCTTACCCTATCTGTTATAAATTGGTTACACAGCTGAAAAAGAAGCAGACAGAAACTAGAAGTCTTTTCCCTAGTGTCTTAGGGTTTCTATTCCTGGACAAAACATCATGGCCAAGAAGAAGGTTGGTGAGGAAAGGGTTTCTTCAGCTTATTTATTTCCACATTGCTGTTCATCACTAAAGGAAGTCAAGACTGGAACAAGCAGCTCAGGAAGCAGGAGCTGATGCAGAGGCCATGGAGGGATGTTCCTTATTGGCTTGCTTCCCCTGGCTTGCTCAGCCTGCTCTCTTATAAAACCCAAGACTACCATCCCAGAGATGGCACCACCCACAAGGGGCCCTCCCCACTTCATCACTAATTGAGAAAATGCCCCACAACTGGATCTCATGGAGGCATTTCCCCAACTGAAGCTCCTTTCTCTGTGATAACTCCAGCCTGTGTCAAGTGGACACACAAAACCAGCCTACTGTTCGTTCAAACTGGAAAAATCAGTTTTAACTTATCAATGTGTCTCTTAAATTTTCAATATTTTATATATTTATGTGTGTCTGTGTTCAAACTTATGATTCTCCTGCCTCAGACTCCTGAATATTAGAATTACATTCTGGTCTCCAGTCTAGTACCTACATATTGAATGAGCAAATGAATTTAATATCGGATAGCTAAAGGACCCCTGGGTTCCACAGTCTTATAAGTCTCACCTTGCCTTCTTGCCTAGTCTGTAGTTACTTGCAGGTCACCCCAGAATATTAAAAGCAATAAAACAATTTTTGAAAACTAAATAGTACTGAATGTCTACATTAATCACAGTGAGTCATATTGCCTCTAAATGATTCCCTTAGAAGTTCCCCTGGCACACTGACTCCCTGAACCCAGGTGCAGTTGCTCTTCTCTCTGATGAGGGGAGGATAACTGACTGTTTCTCAAATCTAATCTAGTTTGCATTCTCCATCTGAAGGCCAGGGTGAGCACAATAAAGGCCTGAATTAGGGTTCTCCCTATTTCTGTTTGAACAGTCAGCTGGTATGTAAACCATCTTTAATTGTTCTCTCGATTCCTCAATAGCATCAATGATCTTTATGTCACCTGCAATATGATAAAAGGGACCTGTGAGCCACAAGCACTTACTGTGTGGAGATGTAGGCCTGTGTCCTTGCTGTCAACACAGCTTCATGAAATCCATCAGTCTCTTAGGAGAGTTTGTGTCCTCTCTAGGGAATTAGTGCTATAAATCTGGGAAATTTTACCCTGGACACCGGGCTTTTTTTTATTATTCTCCTAAGAAAGTGATATTCTACTGGGGCTGTTGGCCACTCAGTCCATTGTCTTGAAGCCCCATGGCTTGAATTTTTATGAATAGGGCCATGAAACCCGTAAGGTCTTAAAAACTTTCTAGAGTTTGGGGAAGGTTAGAGGAGATCCATGACATATAACACTATGATAAGGCTCTCCTGCATAACCAGAAAGGAACAAAAGAGTATTGTGTGGAGCATGGAGAACTGTCCCTTCTAAAGCAAAAGCTCCATTGTTGTACCAAGTCTCTCCTTCCACCAGGGAAGAAAGATAATGTTGAGTGAACCTGTTTGGATTTCAGAATCAGCACATTCCTTATTTGGGTGTGTTGCTCTGGCTGCTGGGTACCAAACCTTTCAGGAGCAGTGACACAGGAGTGCTTTCTTCATGGAAAGGACATATGGAAACTCAGCCCCTTCTATGTCTCCTCTGGGCTGCTCATGCCCTTAAGTCACCAGGCTATGAAAGAACTTTCAGACTTAGCATAGGTAATTGATGCAGGAGGAAATTTAACTACCACTCCACAGTGGAGGAAAGGAAGTTCTAAATGCAAGAGATCCCTTACTATATCCTGCCCCATGTTATTTAAGGTCACTGGGATACTAGATACTTTAACAACTCAGTCCAAGCAAGATGATAAATGCCCCAGACCCTTCAGGGATGAAGTTGCTGTGTCACCCCGACAGGTAAAATACAAAACCTAAATTCTACTAAATGTAAAAGAAGTACAGAATAGGTACTAGTAGAAGGTAATTATAAATATTAGCCAAAGCTATGTGAACAGTTACAGAAACAAGATTTGTAATTGTCATTAGTGTTTCTGTTCTATTTTTTTATTTTTGTGCATATATATATATATATATATATATATATTAGATATTTTTTTTCTGCTACTGCTCCTTGTCATAGAACTTAACACTGATGAAATTAATATCATAATCTAAGTCCTGTTAAATCTATAGTGTCATGTTTAGCTTTTGAGATTTCAATGAGTATACACTTCTTCAGGAATTTTGCCATCCTTTCTGGGAGATGAATTATTGCGCTCTTGCTTGTTACATGGAATGCAATGTTAGGCAGATTTATTATATTATTATTGTTTTTATTTCTAAGTTAAGCTTGATATAAAGAGATTTTGCTTGATATCAGGTTGATATGAGTTTGTAGTTCTTGATCTTGATGGTCAACATTTCCAGGCTCAAAATTACCTAAGATAGAGCTTTTTAGACTATTTATCATTGTCATCATCATCACTATTATTATGTGTGCATGTGTGTGTGTGTGTGTGTGTGTGTGTGTGTGTACATGTGTATGTATGTATGCAGGTACTTAGATACCACAAAGCATGTGTGGACATCAGGTATCTCCTCTTACCATGGATTCCAGGTACTTAACTCAGACCACCGGGCTTGTACAGCAAGGGTTTTTACATGCCAAGCCACCTGACAGGCTTTACGTCAGTAATGGAGCATTTTTGCCAAGAAACTTCTATGTGATCCTGGGTATAGATACATAAAATAGGTATACAGGTATATAACATAGGCAGGCAAGTCAAACATTCACTGGAAGTAATCATTAAGAAAATTATTTTTGCACCAGGGAGATGACTTAAAGGCGAAGACACTTCCTGCTAAGCCTGGTGATCCGAGTTTGATACCTAAGACTCACATGATGCAAGGAGAGAACTAACTTCTGCAAGCTCCCCTCTGGCCTATACAGGTCTACTTCTGGTGCTACAATGCAGGAGCGCCAAGGAGGTCATCTCACTTCCTCTGCTTCGAAATGCCACGTCTCCCTTGCAGATACTGTTTTCAAGGAGACCGCCCCGAAAAGGGTGCAGGATGGAGGGCCATATACTTTATCTTCCTATCCCATCTGCTAGTGACACCAGTAGAAACAAGAGCTTTTCACCGTCTGCTTAAACGGCAAATGTCCCAGAGCTGATTCTCATTGGCCTAACTCGGTCCAGGTGCCCATTCCCAAACCAATGCTTGCCTCATGGTGATGATATGTGCTTTTGTCCAGCCCTCTGCCTAATACCTTGCCTATGCTACACTGGAGTGGATAAATAGTGCTCTTCTCAAACCACATTGTCTTCAGCTGGTAAGAGATAATTCATTGAAGAAATTCGAGATGCTAAATGTTAAATAAAGAATGGGAAATTCTTTCTTAGAGAGTTTCTTTTCTATTTTCACTCCTTATAATACTCCATTTCTCTGATTCTTCAAATAGCGAATCAGTCAGGACACCTAGAGATATCAGAGTCAGTCACCATTTTCCTTTATTTTAAAGGGGACATTGTAAACATAGTAGCCTAAGCTGAACAAGATGTTGACTTTCAACATCAACCATCTGAGCACATGATTGAAGCTATTTTTTTTCAAAGCAACAAAGAAGAAAGCAGATGAAAGACTCATCTTTGAAAGAACTTCATGTTCTGTGTCCCTCATGTGATTGCTTTCATTTTTCTCAGGTTCAAATTCTTTGGAAAAGTTCAGTAGCATTGAAGAACAAAAAGGGCTTTCTACATTGCACTTCTAAATTTGGATTCTATATATGAAGGCTGGCGCCCCTTTCCAGAATCCGAGTCCTTTACAGTGTATGCTTCTAGTCCACACCACAGGGACCTCTCTGGGCCTCTCCATCAAAATCACCTTCCCAGTGTGGTGATTCCATGTCCTCCTTTTTGAAAACAGTAACTCACTGCATCTAATACGTGCTATCCATATGCAGTGGGTATGGGCTGTTCACTGGGGCATGGGAAACCTACAAACATTTAATCCTTCAAAGAAAAGTGGCTCTCCTCCCAGTAGCAATCAGCATCCAATGGCTCCTACTCTAGGGGTGGGGGGTTTGGGAGCCATAGCACATTACAAAATTTTTAATTGGTTTGACCTTCTGCAGATTTTTTATTAGATATTTTCTTTATTTACATTTCAAATTTTATCCCCTTTCCTAGTTTCCCGTCTGAAAGTCACCCTATCCCCTCCCCATCCTCCTGCTCATCAACCCACCCACTCCTGCCTCCTAGCCCTGGCATTTCCCTATACTGGGGCATAGAACACTCACAGGAACAAGGGCTTCTCCTCCCATTGATGACCAACTAGGCCATCCTCTGCTACATATGCAGCTAGAGCCATGAGTCCCACCATGTGTTTTCTTTGAATGGTGGTTTAGTCCCAGGGAGCTCTGGGGGTACTGCTTAGTTCATATTGTTGTTCCTCCTAGGGGGTTTTAAACCCCTTCAGCTCCTTGAGTATTTTCTCTAGCTCCTTCATTGGGGACCCTATGATCCATCCAATAGTTGACTGTGAGCATCCACTTCTGTATTTGTCAGGAACTGGCAAAGCCTCTCAGGAGACAGCTATATCAGGTTCCTGTCAGTAAGCTCTTTCTTGTTGGCATCTGCAATAGTGTCTGGGATTGGTGGTTGTTTATAGGATGGATCCCCTTGTGGGGCAGTCTCTGGATGGTCATGCCTTCAGTCTCTGCTCTGAATTTTGTCTCTGTAACTCCTTCCATAGGTATTTTGTTCCCCCTTCTAATAAAAATCAAAGTATCCACACATTGGTCTTCCTTTTTCTCGAGTTTCATGTGTTTTACAAATTGTATCTAGGGTATTCAGAGCTTCTGGGCTACTTATCAGTGAGTGCAATATCATGTGTGTTCTTTTGTGAATGGGTTATCTCACTTAGGATGATATCCTCCAGATCCATCCATTTGTCTAAGAATTTCATGAATTCACTGTTTTTAATAGCTGAGTAGTACTCCATTGCGTAAATGTATATTTTCTGTATCCATTCCTCAGTTGAGGGACATCTGGGTTCTTTCCAGCTTCTTGCTATTATAAGTAAGGTTGCTATTAACATAGTGGAGCATATGTCCTTATTACAAGTTGGAAAATCTTCTGGGTATATGTCCAGGCGAGGTATTGATCTTACAGTACAAGCCATTGGTGTTCTGTTCAGGAATTTTTCCCCTGTGCCGATATGTTTGAAGCTTTCCCCCACGTTCTCCTCTATGAGTTTCAGTGTCTCTGGTTTTATGTGGAGGTCCTTGATCCACTTACACTTGAGCTTTGTACAAGGAGATGTTTGTGGCTTCTTTGTCAAAGATCAAGTGAACATTGGTGTGTGGGTTCATTGCTGGGTCTTAAATTCTGTTCCATTGATCTACCTGTCTGTCACTGTACCATTACCATGCAGTTTTTATTGCAATTGCTCTATAGTACAGCTTGAGGTCAGGCATGGTGATTCCAACAGAGGTTCTTTTATCAATGAGAAGAGTTTTTGCTATCCTGGGATTTTTGTTACTCCAGATGAATTTGGAAATTGTCTTTTCTAACTCTGTGAAGAATTGAGTTGGAATTTTGATGGGGTTTGCAATGAATCTGTAGATTGCTTTCAGCAAGATAGCCATTTTTACTATATTAATCCTGCCAATCCATGAGCATGGGAGATCTTTTCATCTTCTGAGATCTTCTTCAATTTCTTTCTTTAGAGACTTGAAGTTCTTCTCATACAGATCTTTCACTTGCTTAGTTAGAGTCACACCAAGATATTTTATATTATTTGTGACTATTGTGAAAGGTGTTATTTCCCTAATTTCTTTCTCAGCCCATTTAACCTTTGAGTAGAGGAAGGCCACTGATTTGTTTGATTTTAATTTTATATCCAGCCACTTTGCTGAAATTGTTTATCAAGTTTAGAAGTTCTCTGGTGGAATTTGTGAGGTCACTTGTGTATACTATCAAATCATCGCAAATAGTGATATTTTGACTTCTTCCCTTCCAATTTGTACCCCCTTCATCTCCTTTTGTTGTCGAATTGCTCTGGCTAGGACTTTGAGTATTATATTGAATAGGTAGGGAGAAAGTGGGCAGTCTTGTCTAGACCCTGATTTTAGTGGGATTGCTTCAAGTTTCTCTCCATTTAGTTTGATGTGGGCTACTGGTTTGCTGTATATTGTTTTTATTATATTTAGGTATGGGCCTTGAGTTCTTGATCTTTCCAAGACTTTTATCATGAAGGGGTGTTGGATTTTGTCAAATGCTTTCTCAGCATCTAATGAGATGGTCATGTGTCTTTTTTTCTTTGAGTATGTTTATATAGTGGATTATGTTGATGGATTTCCATATATTGAACCATCCCTGCATCCCTGGGATGAAGCCTACTTGATCATGATGGATGATAGTTTTGATGTGTTCCTGGATTCAGTCTGAGTGAATTTTATTGAGTATTTTTGCATAGATATTCATAAGGATAATTGGTCTGAATTTCTCTTTCTTTGTAGGATCTTTGTGTGGTTTAGGGATCAGAGTAGTTGTAGCTTCATAGAATGAACTGGGTAGTGTTCCTTCTGTTTGTATTTTGTGGAATATTTTGAGGAGATTTGGAATTAGGTCTTCTTTGAAAGTCTGATAGAATTCTGCACTAAACCCCTCTGGTCCTGGGACTTTTTTGGTTGGGAGACTATTACTGACTCTTTTCTTTACAGGATATGAGATTGTTTAGATCGTTACTCTGATCCTGATTTAACTTTGGTACCTGGTATCTGTCTAGAAAATTGTCCATTTCATTCAGATTTTCCACTTTTGTTGAGTATAGGCTTTTGTAGTAGGATCTGAAAATTTTTTGGATTTCCTCAGTTTCCATTGTTATGTTCTCCCTTTTCATTTCTGATTTTGTTGATTTGGATACTTTCTCTGTACCCTCTGGTTAGATTGGCTAAGGGTTTATCTATCGTGTTGCTATTCTCAAAGAATCAGCTCCTGGTTTGGTTGATTCTTTGTATAGTTCTTTTTGTTTCTACTTGGTTGATTTCAGCCCTGAGTTTATTTCCTGCCTTCTACTCCTCTTGGGTGAATATGCTTCTTTTTGTTCTAGAGCTTTCAGTTGTGCTGTCAAGATGCTAGTGTGTGCTCTCTCCAGTTTTATTTTGGAGTCACTCACAGGTATGAGTTTTTCTCTTAGCACTGCTTTCCTTGTGTCCCATATGATTGGGTATGTTGTGGCTTCATTTTCATTAAACTTTAAAGTCTTTAATGTCTTTCTTCATTTCTTCCTTGACCAAGTTACCATTGAGTAGAGTGTTGTTCATTTTCATAGGATAATTTCAACCCTCTTGGATCTGTTGACTCCTGTTTTGTGACCAATTATATGGTCAGCTTTGGGGAAGGTACCATGAGGTACTGATAAGAAGGTATATTCTTTTGTTTTAAGATAAAATGTTTAAAAGTATCTGTTGAATCCATTTGGTTCATGACTTCTGTTAGTTTCACTATGTTTCTATTTATAGTTTCTATTTCTGTGATCTGTCTATTGCTGAGAGTGGGGTGTTGAAGTCTCTCACTATTATTTTTTGAGGTGCAATATGTGCTTTGAGCTTTTGCAAAGTTTCTTTTATGAATGTGGGTGCCCTTGTATTTGGACCATAGATGTTCAGAATTTAGACTTCATCTTGGTAGATTTTACCTTTGATGAGAATGAAGTGTAGCTCCTTATCTTTTTTGATAACTTTATGTTTAAAATCAATTTCATTTGATATTTGAATGGCTACTCCAGCTTCTTTCTTAGGGCCATTTGCTTGGAAAATTGTTTTTCAGGTTTTTACTCTGAGATATATCACTGAGGTGGGTTTCCTGTATGCAGCAAAATTTTGGATCCTGTTTATGTAACCAGTTTATCAGTCTATGTCTTTTTATTGGGGAATTGGGTCCATGGATATTAAGAGATATTAAGGAAAAGTGATTGTTGCTTCCTGTTATTTTTGTTGTTGTTATTAGATGTGGAACTATGTTTACATGGCTATCTTCTTTTTGGTTTGCTTTAAGAAGATTATTTTCTTGCTATTTCTAGGATGTAATTTCCGTTCTTTTGTTGGAGTTTTCCATTTATTATCCTTTGAAGGCTGGATTTGCAGAAAGATGTTGTATAAATTTGGTTGGTTTTGTCATGGAATACCTTGGTTTCTCCATCTATGGTAATTGAGAGTTTTGCTAGGTATAGGAACCTGGGCTGGCATTTGTATTCTCTTAGGGGCTATATGGCATCTGTCCAGGATCTTCTGGATTTCATAGACCCTGTTCAGAAGTCTGGTGTAATTCTGATAGGTCTGCCTTTATATGGTACTTGACTTTTTTCCTTATTGATTTTAATATTCTTTCTTTGTTTTGTGTAATTGATGTTTTGATTATTATGTAACAGGAGGAATTTCTTTTCTGGTCCAATCTATTTGGAGTTCTGTAGGCTTCTTGTATGTTTATGGGCATCTCTTCCTTTAGGATAGGGCAGTTTTCTTCTATAATTTTGTTGAAGATATTTACTGGCCCTTTAATTTGAGAATCTTCACTCTGTTCTATACCTATTATCTGTAGGGCTGGTCTTCTCACTGTGTCCTTGATTTCCTGGATATTTTGGGTTTGGAACGTTTTTCATTTCACATTTTCTTTTCCTGTTGTGTCAATGTTTTCTATAGTATCCTCTGTACCTGAGATTCTCTCTTCTATCTCTTGTATTCTGTTGGTGATTCTATCTCTTGCATCTGTAATTCCTGACTTCTTTCCTAAGTTTTCTATTTCCAGAGATGTCTCACTTTCTGATTTCTTTATTGTTTCTACTTTCATTTTTAGATCTTGGATGGTTTTGTTCAATTCCTTCACTTGTTTGGTTGTGTCTTCCTGTAATTTTTAAAGGGATTTTTGTGTTTCCTCTTTACAGTCTTCTACCTGTTTTCCTGTATTCTCCTATGTTTCTTTACATGAGTTACTTATGTCCTTCTTAAAGTCCTCTATCAGCATCATGAGATGTGATTTTAAATCCAAATCTTGATTTTCCTGTGTGTTGGGGTATCCAAGATTTGCTGTTATAGGAGAACTGGTTTCTTATGATGCCAAGTAACCTTAGTGTCTGTTGGTAAGGTTCTTGTGCTTGCCTTTTGCCTTCTGGTTATTTCTAGTGTTAGTTGGTCTTATTGTCTCTCGCTTGAGCTTGCCCTTCTGTGGGCCTGTAAGTGTGTGTCAAAACTCTTGGGAGATTGGCTCCCCCCACAGGACCTGTATACAGAGTGCTGTGTAACAGCTCCAGCTCCTGGAGACAGCAAGAACGGTGACACACCTGCTCTACTGCTTCTGCTACCTGTGTGCACCTGGCTGCTATAATTACCTTTGTTTACATATTCTAATAGGATTTTTTTTTTTTGGATATTTTCTTTCTTTCTTTTTTTTTTTTTTTTTTTTTTTTTTTTTTTTTTTTTTTTTTTTTTTTGTTTTAGTTTTTCCCAATTTTTATTAGGTATTTACTTCATTTACATTTTAAATGCTATCCCCAAAGCGCCCTATACCCCCCCCCTGCTCACATA
>NC_034597.1:5035908-5037281 GCF_900095145.1 Mus pahari | reverse complement strand
TGTGTTCTTGGATTCAGTTTGCGAGAATTTTATTTAGTATTTTTGCATTGATATTCATAAGNGAAATTGTTCTGAAGTTCTCTTTCTTTGTTGGATCTTTGTGTGGTTTAGGTATCAGAGTAATTGTGGCTTCGTAGAATGAATTGGGTAGAATACCTTCAGTTTCTATTTTGTGGAATAATTTGAGGAGAGTTGGAATTAGGTCTTCTTTGAAGGTATGATAGAACTCTGCACTAAACCCATCTGGTCCTGGGCTTTTTTGTTTGTTTGTTTAGGAGACTATTGATGACTGCTTCTATTTCTTTAGTGGAAATAGCACTGTTTAGATCGTCAATCTGATCCTGATTTAACTTTGGTACCTAGTATCTGTCTAGAAATTTGTCCATTTTATCCAGGTTTTCCAGTTTTGTTGAGTATAGCCTTTGGCAGTAGGATCTGATAATGTTTTGGATTTCCTCAGGATCTATTGTTATATCTCCCTTTTCATTCCTGATTTTGTTAATTAGGATGCTGTCCCTGTGCCCTCTAGTTAGTCTGGCTAAGGGTTTATCTATCTTGTTGATTTTCTGAAAGAACCAGCTCCTGATTTGGTTGATTCTTTGAATAGTTCTTTTTGTTTCCACTTGGTTGATTTCAGCCCTGAGTTTGATTATTTCCTGCCTTCTNCTCCTCTTGGGTGAATTTGCTTCCTTTAGTTCTAGGGCTTCTAGGTGTGCTGTCAGGTTGCTAGTATATACTCTCTCTAGTTTCTTTTTGAAGGCTCTGAGGGCTATGAGTTTTCCTCTTAGGACTGCCTTCATTGTGTCCCATAAGTTTGGGTATGTTGTGGCTTCATTTTCATTTAACTCTAAAAGTCTTTAATTTCTTTCTTTATTTCATCCTTTACCAAGGAATCATTGAGTAGAGTGTTGTTCATTTTCCATGTGAGTGTTGTCCTTCTAATATTTATGCTGTTATTGACTATCAGCCTTCATCTGTGGAATGCATGGTATAATTTCTATATTTTTGTATCTGTGGGGGCCTGTTTTGTGANCAATTATATGGTCAGTTTTGGAGGAGGTACCATGTGGGGCTGAGAAGAAGGCATATTCTTTTGTTTTAGGATAAAATGTTCTGTGGATATCTATTAAATCTATTTGTATCATGACTTCTGTTAGTAGTGTCCATGTGTGTCTGTTTAGTTTCTGTTTCCAGGATCTGTCCATTGGTGAGAGTGGGGTATTGAAGTCTCCCATTTTTGTGTGAGGTGGAACGTGTGCTTTGAGCTTTACTAAACTTTCTTTAATGAATGTGGCTGCTCTTGTATTTGGAACGTAGACATTCACAATTGAGATTTCCTCTTGTTAGATTTTACCTTTGATGAGTATGAAGTG
>NC_034597.1:5014993-5034767 GCF_900095145.1 Mus pahari | reverse complement strand
TGTGCTCATGTTCTCTATGGAATCTTCTGTACCTGAGATTCTCTCTTCCATCTCATGTATTTTGTTGCTGATTCTCGCATCTATGGTTCCTGATTTCTTTCCTTGTGTTTCTATCTCCAGAGTTGTCTTGCTTTGGGTTTTCTTTATTGTTTCTACTTCCCTTTTTAGGTCTTGGATGGTTTTGTTCATTTCCATCACCTGTTTGGCTGTGTTTTCCTGTAATTCTTTAAGGGATTTTTGTTTTTCCTCTTTAAGGACTTCTACTTATTTTGCAGTGTTTTTCTGTAATTCTTTAAGACTTTCTACCTGTTCAGCAGTGTTCTTCTGTGATTCTTTAAGGGCTTCTACCTGTTTAGCAGTGTTCTTCTCTATTTCTTTAAGTGAGTTATTAATGCCCTTCTTAAAATCTTCTACTACCATCATGAGATATATCTTTAAATCCGAGTCTTGCTTTTCAGGTATGTTGGGGTATCCAGGACTGGCTGAAGTTGGAATGCATGGTTCTGATGATGGTGAGTGATCTTGGTTTCTGTTAGTAAGATTCTTACATTTACCTTTCGCCATTTGGTAATCTCTGGCGTTAGTTGTTATGGTTGTCTCTGGTTGGAGCTTGTTCCTCCTGTGATTCTGTTAGCCTCTGTCAACAGTCCTGGGACTCTAGCTCTTTCCTGAGTCTCAGTGGTCAGAGTACTCTCCACAGGCAAGCTCTCCTCTTGCAGGAAAGGTGAACAGAGTTCTGGCATTTAGACCTGCCTCCTGGCTGAAGATGTAGGCCCAGAATGGTGCCTGTCCCAGAAGATGTGTCACCTCTGCAGTNTGCACACTCACCTGCAAAGACTAGTCTCTGAGGGACCCTGGACACAATATGGCTCTCTCACCTGCTGTGGCAGACAGAGCCCTCCCAGGTGGTCACCCCTCCTCTGGCAGGGAAGGTGCCCTTACATCTGGAGCCTGAAAGGGGTCTGTCCCAGAAGCTGTGTTGCTTCTGCTTGTCCCAGAAGCTGTATAGCTTCTGCAGTTCACACTCTCACCAGCGCATCCTGGTCCCTGAGTGACCTGGAGCAAATATGGCTCCCTCAGCAGCTCAGGCAGTGAGAGCCTTTCCGAGAGGACACCTCTCCTCTAGCGGGGAAGGTGCCCAGATAAACAGGGTCTGTCCTAGAAGCTGTGTCACTTCTTCAGTCTGCACTCTCATCAGCCTGGACTGGAGCCTGTGCGACCACACAGACTGGAGCCTGGGCAACCCGGAGCAAAGATGGCTCCCTCACCAGCTCAGTTAGTGAGAGCCCTCGCATATTCCAATCCTAATTAGGATCATATGAACCTGTGCCTCTAAAAGCTACAATCACTATTAATACAGTTTGGAGGACTAAGTGCTTATTTTATAGGCTTATATATTTGGGGAATATGGATCCTACAAAACTTATCATTATAGATATATGTATATGCATGTAGCTTTTACTTCTGAGGCAAACTTACAGTTCTTGGCTTGGTATAGTAGATCAACAGCATGGGAAAACAGCACAACTTTAGAGTCTAGATATTGTATAAAGTGCAATAACAGCACTCATGACCACAGATGGACTCTTCTTTAAATGAGCATGTGCATCTCATATATACAAGAACAAAACACAGAGAAGTCAAGCTGGAATGGAGCTGACAGCTTCCTCTCTGATGGTAAGCATTCACAGTTCTGGGAGATGCTATACAGGCTCTGAGGTAAGAAAAGTCATCAGTGGTGGACGTCATGTGGACCATCCATCACCAGTGTGGCCCTTGGATGCTACGATATCGATGTACCAAGCAGGAAGTACTTATTTGTACAATAGTGTCATGACTGTTTGGGGAGGTAAACAGTTGCTATCTGATTGACTTTTCAGCCTTATCTATGAAATGGAATACATGTCTAGAACTATAAATCTGCTTAAAGGCCTATAGTTGAGGATATCTCAGGTCCTATGACAGATCCTACTACTGATGTTTTATCAGATGGGCATTCAGTCAGTCTTATCAGTGTGTGCTTTCACCTACAGACCAGTGTCGCTCCCCGTCTTTGTCAGAGAAGCTTCTTGTTACAATGGTTAAAGTAAAAACTCATAATTGGTCCAGGTGCTAAGAATAGGTGATGACTGAATACAAAGTCCCCCAAGGCCCAGGACACATGTCTAAAGAGAGTGCAGACTTGCCAACATAAGGGCTGCAGGATGGAGAGGAGTGTTATGATGCTGTTGTCTGGACAGAACAGAACAGGACAGGACTATTGTAATCATGAATGCACAGTAACTGTGACTATGTCAGAAGACATGTGCAGAAAGGACATGACAGTGGGAGGGGCTAGAAGGAGTCAGGAAGGATAAGAGAGCAATCAGGGGTGAGTCTGACTACAATAGATCACAGGCATGCATCAAGTTGTCAAAATAAAAAGGAAAACAAAAATGACATCAAACTACAGTCATAAAATTAATTATGAGATCAGTAAATCATATTGAGTACATCCTGGATTGCCAGGGCAATCTTGAGTAAAAAGAAATTTTGATCATTCAGTATTCCAGTAATTTTGGATCTCTCTCTCTCTCTCTCTCTCTCTCTCTCTCTCTCTCTCTCTCTCTCTCTCTCTTAATAGACAGCTAACCAATTATATATTTTAAAAATTATTATGTATTTAAAAAATTAAACATAAAATATGCATCTATACTCATCAGGGAGAGCTGTCTGTATCTTTTGGTTGTTGCTCTGTATTTATCTGGCTTTGTAGAAAAAAAATATCTCTTGTGTTACAATAACCAAATTGTCAGGCCCTATTAAGCCACTTATTGTCATAATATATTAACACAGAAAATAACACATAAATTACATTAATTCAGAGTGCACTCTCAGATCCTGAAAGGGCTTGTAATCAAGAATTCTCCTAGAGGGTGTGTCACCAAAATATCATAAATTTACTATTTTTTATTGCTACACAAATTATAATAGCAATCTCTAAAAAAATGTCTCAAACTCCATGTAAGCTGACAGGTTCTCAAAAACGTATTTCCATATACATATTCTATTCCATAACAGAGGCAATACCTAATGTCTGTTTAAACGCCACACCCCTGAGTTCATGTATCTCCTATCAACTGGTGATTGCCATGTGGATTAAGGTCAATCCAAATAGCTTTTACTCTTCAAACACAGAAGGGAAGATTAAACATATCTAAGGGTGAACGGCAACCCCAGCCACACTGAAAAGCAAACAAAATGAGTGCCCTACTAAACAAACCATGAACCCTGCTGTCTCATAGCCAAACAACCACTCAGCAAATGGCCCAACTGAGTCTCCCAAATGACTGTCATCTTGGCTATATTATCTTCACAAATTGAAGCAAACAGCATGAAACAAACCAAGACCTAAGTGGGAAAAAGTTATGAGGAACTCTCAGCTTTATAAATCTGAAGTAGTAAAGTAGTCTGCATTCTTAGGGCCATGTCAAAATTCCAACATCCCTTCTGGTCATCTATACCCCAGTCTGTATTTGTAGGCAGCAAAAAAGGGTAAAAGAATCAGTGAGTGTGTTCCAGACACTGGGTCTTATCCTGCATCCCAGGGACAAAGCGCCTAGACACAGGCTTGCCCTCTGAATAACAACCCCAAAGCTGTTAGGAAGAGCATTCAAATTCATTAACCTTTTTTTTTTTTCCCTTAAAAGAAGTGAGGAGGGATGTTGGTAAAGGACTTGTCTACAGTTTGGCCAAACCTTAGAGAAAGATCCCTGGTTTCCTTCTGCCTGTCTGTCTGCAGCAGTTAAAATTTCACAGAAAAGATGAAACCAAGCCAGAAAATGTGCATGTTGTTTACATTGTGAGAACTACAAAAACTCTTCCTGGAGGTATGTTCTTACTTTTGCTGAAAAAGTCAGGGTAAGGCAGCCTTTCTCTTCACTTGGCTTGGAGTTTCTAGGGAAATTTAACTCAGGGATCCATCATTTCAGTAGTTGGAAAGCTGAAGGAAGATGTCTTAGTTAGGGTTTTATTGCTTTTATGAAACACCATCACAAAAAAAGCAAGTTGGGGAAGATAGGGTTTATTTAGCTTACACTTCCATATTGCTGTTCATTATTGAAGGAAGTCAGGTCAGGAAGTCAAACAGGGTGAGATACTGGAGGCAGGAGCTGAGGCAGGAGTCATGGAGGGTGCTGCTTACTGGCTTGATTCACATGGTTTACTCAGCCTACTTTTTTAAAAATAAAATCGCTAGCCATTGAATGGCACCACCACAATGAGCTGGGCCCTTTCCCATTGATCATTATTCTGACATCAATAGGAGTGGAAGCCCTTGGTCCTGTGGAGGCTTGATGCCCCTGTGTGGGGAATAGACTAGAGCTGTGAGGTGCAAGAGGGTGAGTGGGTTTAGGGGACCCTTTTAGAGGCAAAGAGGAGGGAGGAGAAGAGGGAGGTGATGGGGGATTTTGGAGGAGTAACCAGGAAGGGGGATATCATTTAAAATATAAACAAATAAAAAGATTAATAAAAAAGAAAAGAGAGAAATGCCTTAGAGCTGGATCCCTTGGAGACATTTCCTCAGCTGAGGCCCCTTCCTCTTTGATGACCCTAGCTCATGTCAAATTCATACACACAAACTTGCCAGTACAGAAATAATGTATGGCTCTCTTTTAGCCAAGATGGTTACAAAAATTTTCATAAATTGATTCTCATAAAATCCTGTGAGGAGCACGAAGGTCCTTGCTCCCAGAGATCACCACAGGAAAACCCAAAAGGTTAAGTGCACAGGATTATCCTCTCTGAGGAAATATAACCTGCTTTTGCCATCTAGAAAGCTGGCAATTGGAGATGATTAACAGCTTGTTGATCTGCTGTTGGGCCAGGCAATATTCAAGTTCCCACAATCAGAGCCAGAGGTAGCTAATAACCCCAAAGGACCTGTACACTAGTTGTGTGACCAAGAATACAGCAGATCATTCTCTAGGCTCTTAAGCTAATTCAGGTGCTTATTTCCAGACCTCATCATCTTGGAAGAAATTACATACATTTTTTGAGTTGAGTTTTAATGTAATTATGCCTCCTTCAACACTGGGGATGGTATTACACTAGGAGACTTTTATCCAAATTGTACTATGCTTAAATATGCTGGCAATAAGGCACCTGGCATCAGATTCAAAAAGTTTGATATAGTTTGACTTTGCCAGGTTGAACCAAGTTTATATTCTCGCCTCTTCAAGGATCATTTCTCTGCCAAACCTGAATCCTGCAGGGGCTCCTACAGAATCCCCCTCCCCTCTTCAGCTTATGGTCCCTTATCTGGGATGAATAGATTTGAATAGATTGCTTTTGTTGTTCTTTTTGTTTGCTTCTCTCCAGGGAAAGTAATACTACATTTAAAAGTAGTACTAAGTTTGATGTGCCCAGGTCCCAGCACGGTAGGTTGGCTAGAACTGGGCATGGGAGGAAAGTGAGGGTGGATATAGAGGCATTAGGCACCCAGAGGCTACTGCACTGATTCAGCCATTAATTAGACAATTGGGTCTCCTTCCAGGGTAATAGCAATGGAGGAGAAGAAAAGAAAACTACATCTTTCCATGCACTTATTTGCTATCCCGAGCCAATACTAGCCATTGAGCACAAAATGGACTTTTAAAAATGTCCATGAAAGCTGAAGAGATAAACTGAAGTTGTGTGGGGAATGAGGAATCACAGGAAGCTGGAACTAGAAGCCACAGCCATCCCATAATAGAAGGACAGAAACCTGGCCTATACCTTAGATCTTTGGATCACGTTCTCTCCTCATTTCAATCTCCCTATGAGTACATTTCCTCTGTCATTCTGTGTGCCTTTGGCAGGATCACCTGAATGGTTTAATTCACCCACAGCAGGTGCACTGTGAAGTGTATCCCATGGCTCCTCAGGACTTTGAAAAATAAGCTGGGGCTGCTTCCCACTTTGATTAAGACCATGAAAGTCTCAGCACAGGTAACAATCATAGTGAAACTGAATAATGCAGATAGTTACCACTATTTGTCCCATAAATACTTGCTATCCAGAATCAGGAAAGTACCTAAAACATCCTTATCCTTATGACTACACATAATTTACAGAACACATAAAATATAGAACAACACTAAAGACAATTAAACAGATACGTTTATTACATTTTAAAAATAGATTTTTTCATAATTTCATATGTAATATATAATGTACTTTGATTATATCTTCTCATTATCATCTCTCCCTCTCTTAGTTTCCTGTATTTAGTATGTATACATGTGTGGATATGCACACACACATGCATGAATGGATAATGCACATAAGTATAGAGGTATGAAAACACATTGCAGGATCAGTTTTCTCCTTCTACCACGTGGTGTTTTTTAGCATGGAGCTCAGGTCATCAGGCTTGGTAGCAAATGCCTTTATTTATACACAGAAGTCTCACTGATCTGTCCCTTCTTCCATAATGTTTCCTGAGTATTGAAGGGAGTGATGTCCTATTTATAGCTAAGGATTCAATAGTCACTTATTCTTAGCACTTTGGCTAGATGTGAGTCTCTGCATTAATTCTCACCCACTGCAAACAAAAGCTTCTTTGACCATGGCTGAGATCACTATGAGGATATAAACATAAAGACACAGATTTAGAAGGATATTTAAGTAGATGTTCTTAATAAAAAACAAACCAACATATTTGTCAACAAAATCATATTGTTGAGATAGAGAAAGAAGAGAGAAAGATGAAACAGACAAAATTGTGGCTTGTCAACATAAGCCAAGTGTAAGGTATGGCTAAGGAGCTGCATTCATTCCCTGGAATCAAAGCAAGAGGAGAAATAGTAATGAGAAGGAAGAACATAATGCGCAAACTGCGTTGGAGTCTCAACACAGGCCTTTCCCAGAGCTGATCTCGTGGCGACAAATGACCTGAATATTGGAGCCATATAGGAGTATCAGCCTTCTCTTTTGAAGCTGTCTTTGGCCATGAGACAAGGATGAAATTAAAACCACACAGGGAAAAATGTCAAATCTTGGCTCTACTAATGGAATAGAGTTTGGCATGCGACTTAACTGAAGCGTTGGGTTAAAGGGAAGGGATTCACAGAATCAGGCTGACGTGTTTATAAACCATGTAATGACACATGGGCGTGGTTTCATAGTACATAGCACATGGCAAGGGATCCATGAACACCAGCTCTTGTATTTACACAGTTAGAGCTACACCGCTTCCAAGATAGCCAGGTAAGTCTCAGAACTGGCACCCCCCGACCTGTGAGAAGATGTTTCCTGAGTTGGCACATTTGCTCAGAACTGCATGAAAATAAAGAATAAACCAACACAAAAGAATCTGAATGGCACCATGTCATTTGTCTCATCTGAGTAGAACATTCTCTTTGTTTTCCCAGGAAATTATTCAAAAGCACCTTTTGTGTGATTCCACCATCATCACTGTGAATTCCATGGACACTGGAATTGGATATAGATGAGGTCAAAGTGAATGCTGTACCTGACACTGCCCATGGTTCTAGTTCAAACTGTCTGTTTCCACAGTCTTTCTAGTCCCTGCCCTTTCCTACTGATTTTCTAGAAATCAGAATCAAGCAATCATCAAAAGACCCACGGTTTCTCCTTCCCCTGCTCAGCTCTCATTTCATGAGACTCCTACAACAAAATGCAAATGTGGTTGTGAGAATCTTATGATACCAGGAATATTTTATAATCAGGAAATGCTGCCCAGTTGTATCAAAACCAGAATATTGATGGCATAAGTTATTATCATATTCATGTACCGTCATGTACTTGGTTTATAAATTCTGCTTGATACTTTATAAAAAGTATTTGAAACAAATCCCTAACTTTATAAGAATTAGGTAATGCTTGTCATTTATCTGACATTTTAATGTTTCATAAAAAGAGATACTTTAGTCAGCAGAGCAACTGGAGAAGGGAAAGGTAGACAGGTTTTTTAAATCTGGGACCTGCACCATTCAGTGGGGATATAAAACCAACTTGAGTTGAATTCTAGGTCAGAGCACAATCAAATACATATACTTTCCTGGAAAAATTGACTTTTACAGCAAGCCACAATAAGGGCATGCTTGAATTAGTTACATTTTCTGCAGAGTATCTTGTAGACCATCTCTAGTGTCAAGTTTCTTTGTGTCTAATATGTTCAGTTAGGGCATTCACAACTCTGCAGTGCCCTTTGAATGAGCCAATAAACTTAATTTCTTCCATTTGGAAGGAGCAATTGGAAATCAAGTCTGAGAAATAGTATATTCCCATTTAGATAGAGATGGTCTTTCTTTCCTTTATATTAAGGTGGTTTACAGTGAACAACAGATAGTTTGGATGTATGGTTGTTCTTAAACTGCACCTTTCTCCCTGTTATGATGGCTTTCTGGCTTTTTGTTTCTTTGGTTGTTGTTGTTGGTGGTGGTGGTGGTGGTAGTTTTTTTCATTAGTTAACTTATTTATTCACTTTACATCCCAATATCTGCCCCCACCTCTTCCCTGTCCTCTGCTCACGCAGATTCACACAACCCATCACCTTCTCCTTCTCTGAAAGGATGTAGGTCCCCCTTGGATATGTCCCCACCATGGCACATCAAGTCTCTGAGGGTCTCTGTACATCTTCTCCCACTGAAGCCAAACAAGGCAGCCCAGTTAGGGGAATGGGATCCACAGGTAGTTGAAAGATTTAGGGACAGCCCTTCGCCAGTTGTTTGGAGAACCCACATGAAGACTAAGCTGAACATCTGCTACCTATAAGCAGGGGGTAAGGGAGGAGGATTGGGGTGGGCTGGGTCCATTCTGTGTATGTTCTTTGTCTCTGAGAACCCCCAAGAGTCTAGGTTAATTGACTCTGTTGGTCTTCCTATGGAGTTCCTCTCCCCTCCTGGTCTCTCAGTCCTTTCCCAGCTCTCCCATAAGATTCCCCAAGCTCCATCCAATGCTTGGCTGTGGGTCTCTGAAAGTGTTTCAATCAGTGGCTGTGTTGAGCCTCTCAGAGGACAGTTATATTAGGCTCCTGTCTGCAAGCACAGCAGAGTATCATTAATAGTGTCAGGGATTGGTGATTACCCATGGAATGGGTTTCAAGTTGGGCCAGTAATTGGTTGGCCGTTCCCTCAGTCTCTGCTTTATCTTTGTCGCTGTATTTCTTGTTGACAGGACAAATTTTGGGTCAAAAGTTTTGTGGGTAGGTTGATGTTCTTATCCCTCCACTGAGGGTCCTGCCTGGCTACAGGAAGTAGCCACTTCCTGGTTCAATAGCCTCACTACTAGGAGTCTGAGATTCAAAATCCTCACTGCTAGGAGTCTCAGCTAAAATCACCCCCATAGACTTCCTAGGAGCCTTTCCACCCCAGGTCTCTGGGATGTCTGTTTTTAATTGAGACATAATCTTTGTATATCTTCGTAGTGTGTGTGTGTGTGTGTGTGTGTGTGTGTGTGTGTGTGTGTGTGTTTGTATGTGTGTGTATGAAGGCCAGAGGTCAGCCTCAGTTGTCATTCTTTAGAAACTATCTACTACAGTTTTTGGACAATATCTGTCATTAGTCTGTAATTGTCCAAGCATGTTTTGCATGAGCTCTGGAACTGAACTCTTATCTTCATGTTTGCACAGCTAGCATTTACATACTAAACTATCTCTCCATCCTCTATACGTACAACTTTAGGGGGAACAGTATACTATCTTGATACATGAATTCAATCTACAATCAGCAAGCCAGGATGTTCAACATTTCATCTCCTCATGTGTTCTCGTTTGCTGACAATTTCATACTGCTATAGTGATGTGATAGACATCACATGATATTTTAAGCAGGATTTACTGCTCTGCAATAGAAAACCAGTCTAAATGCACCATCCTTCAACTACGTTTTGACAGTCTCATTTAATTTCTTTTTCCCCTATACTCCCTTTCCCAGTTTCTGATGACCACCATTCCATTCTCTCTGGGATTTTCACTAATGAGTGAGGACCTTTACTACGTATCTATGTCTAGATTGCCTTGTATGATATGATATGATATGATATGATATGATATGATATGATTGATATGATTGATATGATATTACATGATTCCAGTTCCATTGTGTGTCACAGGTGGTAGGGGCAGGTATGTGCGTAGAGTTTCTTTTAAAGGCTCAGAGTTGGGTTCCTTGATAAAACCAAAGCAAGACAAACATCGTAAAATCCTTAAAGTAGGTAGCCACTGTGCAAGAGGCTACCTGCACTCTCCCCCACTCTTCCTCCACTCCAGTCACTCTTACCACACCTAACCCTAGGCCTTACCGATGCTCAGCTTCCTTCTAGTGGGTCTTTGTGACCCTTGTACACCTCTACCATATCCAGTCTCCAGGCCTAGCCAAAACTATACATATGTGCATGGATCCACCTTGATTGGTTAATGGAACCACCCTCCTACCCTTCACCCCCAACCCTGGCCAATAGTAACTTCAGGCCTCTCCTGGACTTCACAGGCTTTAAGTAGGCCCAAGCCAAAATTATCATCATGCATCATGCTCCTGATGTGACCTGTTGAGAAATGTACTCCTTACATTGGCCCAGAATTAGGGCAATATGGTAGCAGTACTAAATCACTATGAGCCCTGAATGAAGAGCTGTGTTTATCCAGCCAGTTCTGATATTATTTTTCCCTAGAACCTCAGACAAATCATTGAGGCCATTTTAATTTCTGCACCTGTTTTTCTAAAATAAGTAGGTGAGACCAAGCTTTCGGTAAGTTAGAATCTGCACTTGCTAATCAATTTTGAGCCTTAATGCTGATCATATCTTTACACACAGACTTGCCAGATCCTCCCTTGCAAAGAGCCAGAGAGTACACTTTGAAGTTTAAACCTTATACCAGCCTCATGAAACCAGAAGCCACACCCTTCTAAGGATAAGATCAAACCAGCCCACAGACATGAATGTGAAGTGGGATGTTGTTTATGTTTGCGTATCTCTCCATCTAGTTGACCGTATCTATACATCTTGAGATTTATTCATAGAACACATAAGTGCATGATTCATTTTACAAAATGAAAGGATTTAACAATATCAAGTTACATTCCCACATGCCAATAATTGGCTATGCATGTGAGGTCTTCCAAGTATGAACTCAACCAAGTCTCCAGGGTCTCACTAAGCTCTTGCCTTAGGCAGGATTTCTTCCCTCCTTTCTTTTGCCTTGAAGTGAAGAGTTTGTGAGCCCTGTAGGGAGCTGAGAAGGGTTTATGTGTATGCGGGACTGTATGTATAGATGGGAAGTGGAAGAGGAGATGTCTTTAGATAGAGAATATGAGGGTCTTGAATATGCTTAGTCACAAAGTACATGTTTAGCATATGGCAAAAACCAGGTTCAACAATTAAGGACAAGAAATTAAAACTGCAATGATGCCAAAATAAGAAAAGAAATAGACAACATCAAAGATATGTTTTCTGTTCAATGTATAGGTAGCTAGTTGGGACTTTTAGTCTCTGTGTCTCTCAATGGGCAAAATAGAATTAAAATGCATTTCAAAGTTAGTTTTTATTTAAATTACTCAACAAGAGACTTGTAAACATTTTCTCCTTTTTTCCAATATAATAACCAGTACAGATACACTTTCAGATACAACTCATATTGAAAGAGCAAAACCCTCGACAATGAGAAATAAGATATTATTTTCTCTGGATCATGTTCATGTGCTTTAACTACCTAAGGGTAGTGTTCTTGTCTCTTTTAACTACGATCTCTGTCCTCTGCCTGCAAACCATGTTCCCTTGGTTCATTTCACCAGTTTACTACCTATATGCTTTTATTTTTCTATTTTTCTTTGCCTCAGTGAAAAACAGTATATTAATGGGGAGAACAAGAAACAACAAAATCAAATTTCATTCAAAAGGTGTCACATGAAACTTTGCAACCTAACAATATTTTTAAAAATTAAAAGAAAGATGGAACATTAATTCTTTGTACTACAGGTTGAGAGTGCATAGAGAAGACAGCACTGTCTCTTCAGCTGAACTCATAGCTCTGCACATTTCTCTTCCATGTTCAAGTGAAGAAGTAACCTGTAATAACTTCTATACCTATCCCCATTTCCAATCTCCTCCCCCCTCTCTCCCTCTCTCTCTCTCTCTCTCTCTCTCTCTCTCTCTCTCTCTCTCTCTCATATCTCATTGACGCCAATTTGTGCTGTCCATACTCATGGGTATCAGTCCACTAGAACTTGGTTGATCTCCTGTTCACATAGAGAAAGAAGAGAGTAAGTTGGGTGCAACCATCTGCCTCTGACTCTTTCAGACAGATGGTTGCACCCAATCAATGGACAGAAGCAGCAGACCCCTGTTGTTGAATTAGGGGAAAACTGAAAGAATCTGGGGAGGAGGGTGGCCCTGTGGAAGGACCAGCAGTCTCAATTAATTTGGACCCCTGAGATTTCTCAAACACTGGACCACCAAACAGGCAGCATGCACCAGTTAATATGAGGCCACCAACACACATACAGCAGAGGACTGCCAGGTCTGTGTTCATTCAGAGATGATGTACCTTGCACATAACCCTCAAGAGACTGGAGGCCCCAGAGAGTTTAGAGGTCAGATGGGGAGAGGGATGGGAAGGAGGTATGGAATGTGGAACAGTAGGAGGGTGGATAGGAGGGGGAATAAAATATGGAGTGTAAAATAAATAAATTCATTAATTAAAAATAGTCAATATTATAAATATGCACTAAAATTAATTTTTAAATGTAAAAAATAAAAGGAAGAGAGTAAGTTGTAACAGAGACCAAATTGTGGCTTGTCAACATAAGCCAAGTGTAAACTATGGCTAAGGGAACTGTCACTGTTGCCTCTGCCAGGTTTAAAGCTCAGGAGCCCTTCCACATTCTATGCTGGAATGTGGACTAGTTTGATCTGGTATGGGTCTTACTCAGTCAGCCATGGTTGTTGTGAGTTTGAGAGTGGCAAAAGTCATATCCAAAAGACTGCCTTGTTGTCTCCCTAACCCCAGCTCTGACAATCTTTCTGTGCCCTCTTTTGTATTGATCTCTACCTCTGGGAAAAGAGGGCATTATACCGCTGTCTCTCTTTTCATTGAGCACTTCACAAACACTTACTCTCTGCACTTTGACAAGTTGTTTCTGTTTTAATCAATATTCAGAACACAAAGAAACTTCTCTAATGAGATCTGAGAGTTGCCTCAACTATGGGCTCTTGGCCAGATTTAAAGCACTAGGTCTGTGTTTTCTTTTGTGGTGTTAGCCTTAAAAGTTCCCAGAATACTTTATGGGCCCTATAACATCTGTTACAGTTTGTATACATATGCATATCTTGCCGCAACCATCATTACTGCATTCTGAGCTAACAGTTGGGTAAGACTGTGGGTTACTTTTCTCACATCAGAGCCTGCGTAGTACCTTCCAGTACTGTGAAGTTTAGTCATTAGGGAAGAAGCTTTGGATGAACAGTTCGATTCCTCCATTCCATGTGACTAAAGTCTGAAGTGTCTTCAGCAATAGGATGTTACCACTAAGTTATAATTGACAGCCAAGAGATAGCCTGTATGATTGGGAAGGTCTCCAATATACCCCTGACCAAGTCAAGTGGTGCCATTTTACACTTGCCATTAGGACTGTATTTGGTAACCTACAGATTCTGGGAAAAGAATTATTGACCATGTACCAGTGTATGGTAACTTCAGTTAAACCAATACACACACACACACACACACACACACACACACACACACACACACATATGCCCATACAAATGTACATGCACACACAGAGTATAGATATGAGATAGCTTGGTACATACATATACACATGTTTATGTGCATACCTTATAAAATAGTAGTTTTGTGGTCTTTCCAAATATCCTTGGTGTTAGTTATCCATACCTTCACCCCCTCCTTCTCGCCCATTTCCCCACTAAACCTCACTTCCTATTATTCTCCATTTTCCCTATGCCTACCACTTATAAGGTTCTAGGTTCAGGACCAATCCTAGTTAAAGAACTGAGTCTGTAACTTAGTGATAGAGTAAATTTTTTAAACAAATATTTGAAGAAACTTAATAAACAATATGAATGGAGTCTCTTTCTATTCAATAAAGTTTTATGTTGAAGGTAAAGAGCAGACTTTGAAGTCAGTACACCATTTTTCCAAATTATGGCTTCTATCCTGAGGTTGAGAATTTCTGCAAACTTCATACTAGCTCTTAATGTGTCCTCACTTGTTCTTCAGTTCACATCCTCGTCTGCATCAGTTTTTACGTTTTTGTTTTGTTTTGTCCAAGAAGATAATATTACCTCATATAGAAAAATAATAGCACAATAAGACATTCCCTTATCCATAGATAAGAAATTTATTCCTACTGAATTTCTTTCCTCTGGTATCTGAAGACAGTTAGAACCTTAAAATAGTGATAGGATCAAAACACACAGTTTTAGAAACAGGGAAGGTACAGACTCACCAGGAGAGATAGATAACATTTCATGGGAAGGTACACAGATCATAAGGTGAGAAGCAGAAGAACTATTGGAAGAATTTTAGAATGCATGACCTTTGCCACTCTACCTGTCCACATGGGCTTTCTGTACTCACATATCAGTGTTATGGTCTTCTCATCCCACGAACAAGCAATGCTTGTGCAGATTAAGATCCACTGGGATGAAATAAAAATTCATTCTTAAAATTTGGGGGTTCCTAAAACTGATGAACAGCTTCAGCAACATTACTGGATACAAAATCAACTGAAAATGAGAAAACAAACAAACAAACAAACAAACAAAGCAAAAACAGTAACCCTTCTTCATACAAACTCCTTCATATGGGCTGAAAAAGAAATTAAGAAAACAACGCCTTTTACAATAGCTATAAATAATATAAAATATCTTGGTGTAACTTGAACCAAGCAAGTAAAAGACGTTTTTGACAAGAACTTCAAGACTCTGAAGAAAGAAATTGAGGACGATATCAGAAGATAGAATGTTCTTCCATGCTCATGGATCAGTAGTATTAACATACTGAAAATGGTCAACTTACAAAAAGACTTTGACAGAACAATTTTCGACATCATATAGAAAAATAAAAAATCCAGGAAAACTAAAACAATCCTGTACAACAAAAGAACTTCTAGAGGTGTTATCATCCCCATTTCCAGCTTCACTACAGAGAAATAGTAATAAAAATGTCATGGTATTGGGTTAAAAAGAGACAGGTTGGTTAATCGAGTAGAATCAAAGACCCAGATATAAACCACACATATAAGGACAATTGATTTTTGACAAAGAAGCAAAACCATACAAAAAGCATCTTCAACAATGGTGCTGGTTTAACTGGATGCCTGTGTGAAGAATGATGCACATAGACCCAAATCTTTCCCCCCTGCAAAAAACTCAAGTTCAAGTGGATAAAACATAAAACAGACACACTAAATCTAAGAGAAGAGAAAGTGGAAGAATGGCTTATAATCATTGGCACAGGTGACAAATCCCCCAAAAGACTACCAATAGCTCAGGCAATAAGTTCAACAATTAATAAATGGGACTTCATGAAACTGAAAAGCTTTTGCAAGGGTCAGGGCACTGTCAGCAGAACAAAACAGTAGACTACAGAATAGGAATGGGAAAAGATCTTCACTAGCCCTACATCCAACAGAAGACTAATATCCAAAATATATAAAGAGCTCAAGAAAGTAGAGATCAACAAACCAAACAATCCAATGTTTAAAATGGGCTACAGAGCTAAACAGAGTGTTCTCAGCAGAGGAATCTTGAATAGCCCAGAAGCACTTAGACATGTTCAAAGTCATTAGTGATCAGGGAAATGCAAATCAACATGACTCTGAAATTTCATATTACACCCAACAGAATGGCTAAAATTAAAAACTCAAGTGATAGCACATGCTGGCAAGGATGTGGAGCAAGGGACCACTCTTCCATTGCTTGTGGGAGTGAAAACTTTGAAACAACTTTGAAACTCAATTTAGAGGTTTCTCAAAAATTTGCAATAATTTTACCCCAAAACCCAGCTACACCACTCCTGGGCATAGAACCAAAGATGCCATACTATTCCACAGAAACACTTGCTCAACTCTGTTCATAGCAGCTTTATTCATAATAGCCAGAAACTGGAAGCAATACAGATGTCCCTCAACTGAAGAATGAATTAGAGAATGTGTTACATCTACACAATGCAATTCTATTCAGCTATTAAAAACAAAGACATCATGAAATTTTCAGACAAATGGATGGANNTNGAGAATGTCATCCTGAGTGAGGTAACTCAGACCCAAAAGAACATGCATGGTATATACTCATTTATAAGAGGATATTAGCTATAAAGTGCAGGATAACCATGCTACACTCCCCAGACCCAAAGAAACTGGGTAATAAAGAGAACCCAGTGGAGGATATGTGAGTCTCACTCAGAAGGAGAAACTAAATAATCATTGGAGATGGGTAGAGAGAGACAATTAGGTGGGTGAGGAAGTAAGGATGACCAATTGTAGGGGAAGGAGGATGTGAGAGGGCTGGGAATGAGAATGGAAATCAGTGGGGGCATTTCTGACTCAAGCTGAAGACTTGGGGTAGGGACAATACAAGACATCTATAGGGCTGACCCTAGCTGAGATTCCTGTCAGCAGGGTATATAAATACTGTGGCCCAGGCAGAACTTACAGTGAAGGAAGAGGACATCATCAACCCAAAAATTTTCCTGCATACAAGATGTACAAGAATAAAGATGGAGCAGAGAGTGAGGAGGTGGCCAGCCAATGACTGGCCTAACTTGAGACCCACTCCGTGAGAGAGCCAACCCCTGACACTAGTAATGATACTCTACTATGCTTGCAGACAGAAACCTAGCATAACTGTCTCCTGAAAGGCTTCATACATCAGCTTATAGGAACAGATGCAGAGACCCATTGCCAAATATCAGGGAGAGCTCAGGGAGTCTTTTGGAAGACTATAAGGAAGGATTAAGGGAGATGGACACCACAAAGGTCAACTAACCTATGACTACCCTTTCTCATAGAGGCCCACATAGACTGAACCCCCAAACAAAATGCATGCAGGGGCTGGACCTATGCCACACACACATTTGTAACAGCTATCCCATTTGTTCTTCATGTGCATACCCTAACAACTGGAGCAGGGCCTGTCTCTGACACTGTTGCCTGACATTTGATCCCTTTCCCCTATCTGGACTGCCTGATTGGACTTCAGTAGGAGAGGAGGTGCTTAGTCCTGCTGGGACTAGCTGTCCCATGGTTGGGTGGTACCTAAGGGATGCTTCCCCTTTCATGAGGATAAGGGGAGGAAGTATTGGGAGAAGGATTTGTAAGGCCAGGAGCAGAGAAGAAAAAGGTGTCTGTGCTTGGGATGTAATGTGAATAAAAGTAAATAAATAAATTATGAAAAAATTTGTCCTTTCTGGGAGTTTAGATAATTCAAAGTGCATTTATTGTCAAGATAGAAGTAAAAACAAAGGAAGAGTCCATCTTAATAGTAAACGATATAAACATAATAGTTAACAAGGTTGATACATAAGGTGAGGGTAACTTCTGGGGAGCTAGTGCTCTGGGGTTTTACTCTCTATGAAAGACCTATGATAGGTAACTCTTTTTAAAGAATAGTTTTAGGACTGGAGAGACTCCGTGGTTCATAAGACTGACTGCTGCTCTTTCAGAGGTCCTGAGTTCAATTCCCAGCAACCACATGGTGGCTCACAACCGTCTATAACAGAATCCAATGCCCTCTTCTGGCATGTCTGAAGACAGCAACAATGAATGTAGTCACATACATTAAATAAATAAATAAATAAATAAATAAATAAATAAATAAATAAATAGATAAATCTTTTTTTTAAAAAAAGAGTAGTTTTAAAGTGGCCTTAGAACAGGTATTGGAGGTACTCACAGCAGCTGAGAGGATGAGGTGGGGAAAGAGTGCATTTGAGGTCAATCTGGGATACATAGGAAGACAATATTTCAAAAACACCAGAAGAGTAATGATGATAATAATAACAATAATTAATAAAATATAACATACAATATAATTTTATTATATAGAAACGGACACTTAACAAAAAGTCTTTGAATTTTGATTGTTCGAACTCTTGATGTCTACAGGTAAGGACGTGCCATATTCTAGTTGTCATCAGATGCACTAATATTCAGTAAGCTTTCAGCATATTTACTTCAACACAGCTACTATTATGTTCTATGACTTGTGCTATATCTATCTCCTTTTTATCTTTTATTATGTATATGTATGTGTTCATGTGCACATGTGGGCAGGTGACCATAGCTGCGAGGTGAGGACATCTGGTATCCTTGAGCTGGATGAACAAAGGTGGAGCTTCTTAAACAGAAGTGCTAGGAAACACCCTCAGGTCCATTGTGAGAGCAGCAGGTTCTTTAATCACGGATGCATCTCTCTAATTCCACTACATCCATTTCCTGTTCTCCCTTTTAGCCTGTACTAATTGAGTGCCTACCATGAGTCAGGATGTGAATAAAGCTGAATCTTTCAATCTATATCATTTGTACAGTCCATGGAGATGCAGAAAGAGAATGTTTCCACAGTGCAGTGTAAATGCTTGGATTAAGGAAGTACTATCCGGTGGTAAAAAGTAACAGAGAAAACATTAAAAATATCTTAGGGATGACATCTTGTTATCCACAAAATGGAAAAAGAAAAGTAAAATGGAGTCTTATATCACAAATTTTTAAAAAAAATGAGAGAAAAACAAAATTTTCCAGTTTTACAAAAAGGTCAAGGTGTATGAGAGTGTTATATTAAAAATCTTTTTATGAAATATTCCAAAGCATCTTCCTCATGATCATAGATCCAGGCAAAATTATTCTATAGATCATCTAATAGTCTTAGTTGAGAGTTTCCTTCATGTCAAACACAGTGCAAAGCTTAGAAAATAGAGCCCTGAACAAAATTCAGCCCTTTGCCCAAGCACAGGCTTCCCACACATGCTGTTCCATCTGTGCCCAAGTCTTGGGAGCCCATTTATACAGATGGGGAGAGCATATCCTGGGATTGCACAACCATGCTCCATATAGCCATGTAGCCATCTTAATGAATGGAGTGTGCATAAGAAAAGGGTGTGTACCCACGCTTGGTAGAGACAGGAATTATGTAAGTATCCTCTAAAGCAGTGGTTTTCACACTTCCTGATGCGGTCACCCTTTCAAGTTTCGCACATTGTGCTGACCCTCCAACCAAAAAATAACCTAGTTGATACATCATAGCTATAATTTTGTTACTGTTATTAATCATAATGTAAATATCTTATATGCAGGATATCAAATATGTTACCCCTGTGAAAGAATCATTTGACATGCCAAAGGGGGTGGCAGCCCACAGATTAAGAACCACTGTTTTAATCCTATCTATAAACCTAATCCCAATCTATGTATATTACATATATAAATATAGATATGTAGTTACAATTAAAAATAGAGAACATGAATTTGAGAGAGAACATGGAGGAAGAGAAAAAAACAACGGAAATGATACAATTATCTTTTGATTTAAAAAACAAAGATTAAATAAAACATGGCTCCTGTGATAGTGACAAGAACAGAAACACTGAACTATGAGCCCAGAATTGTCATACATATTTCAGTTTAAGCTGATTGTATAGTTAAAAATTTATATTTCCCCGGGCATGCTGTGACCCATGAATTTAATCTCACCACTCAAGAGGCAGAGGCAGACAGATCTTTACTACTTCAGGGTCATTCTGGTCTACAACGTGAGTCTAGGACAGCCAGAGCTA
>NC_034597.1:5012617-5014827 GCF_900095145.1 Mus pahari | reverse complement strand
AGGGAGGGAGGGAGGGAGGGAAGGAGGGAGGGAGGAATTAAAAAAAAAGAAACTTCAACCCATTCATTTCATTTACCTCAGCAGAAATATTTATAGATATGGAGGACCACCATCACTTGCACAGTGGTTATTTGACATTGTAAAAACTTTCATTTAATCTGAGGGAGTCTTAGTCTTTATTAAATACTATTTTCCTCTGATCCATTTCATCCAGGGCCATTGATATAGGGTTTAAGGTAGCCAGGAGAGTACAACAGCCTCAATTCCTGAGAAGGGACAGTGTCCCCTGGTGGGAAGGATGCCAGTTCATGTTTACTAACACACAGTACTTGAAGTACTCTATGGTTTCCTCCAGAAAGTAAAGAATCTAAAAGGTGAGGGATTCATTTTTGGAACAAACCCATTGATGACAAGATCTATTCTTAACAATTTAGAAACCTAGGGTATATTGCTGTGATTTAGCCAGTGCTACATATATTATATGTTCTACCATACCATAAGGACAGTTGCTCAACTATGTTCATATCACCTTTCTTCGTAAGAGCTAGAAACTGGAAGCAACCCAGATGTCCCTCAACCAAAGAATAGATACAGAAAATGTGGTTCATTTACACAATGGGATACTACTCAGCTATTAAAAACAAAGACCTCTTGAAATTTGCAAGCAGACTGATAGAACTAGAAAATACCATCCTGCATGAGGTAACCCAGACCTAGAAAGACTCGCATATATTCACTTATAAGTGGATATTGGCCATCAAGTACAGGATAATCACACTACAATCCACAGACTCAAAGAAGCTAAGTAATAAGGAGGGACTAAGGGAGGATGTTTAAATTTCACTCAGAAGGAAAATAAAATAAACATCTGAAGTAGATGGAGAGAGAAGAACTGGTTAGGAGAGGAGGTGGGGAGGGAAACTGGGTTGGGGATCAGGTATGGGGAGAGTAGAGGTGGGGGATGAGGGGGCTGAGGCAAAGAAAGGAAAATGGTGGTGGTGGGGACATCTCTGGAACAAGTAGGAGAGCTGGGATGGGGAGTCCCCTGGAAGAATATGAGGATGACCCTAGCAGAGACTCCTAGCATCTGAGGATGTGGAGCCTGCAGTGCCTACCTCCTGTAGCCAGGCAGGACTCCTAACGGAGGGAGTGCGATTCCAACCAACCCACAAAACCTTTGTGCCAAATTTGCTCTGCCTACAAGATGGAGCAGGGACTGAGGGAATGGCCAACCAATGGCTGCCCAACTCGAGACCCACCCCACAGGAGAGAGCCAACCCCTGACACTATTGAGTAAACTCTGCTATGCTTAACTGACATCTGAGAGCCTTCATTCAATAGATGCTGAGAATAGATACTGAGACCCACAGCCAAACAGTAGGCGGAGCCCTGAGAGTCTTGTGAAACACTGAGGGAGCAAGAGGGGCCAAGGACACTACAAGAAGGCCTGTCTCTGACTTAGACGCTCTTGCCTGACTTTGGATCTCTTTCCCCTAGCTGGGTGAGCTGCCTTGCCTGGCCTGGGGATGGAGGAGAGGGGAAGAGGATGAGTTTAGTTCTGCTGTACCAGGGCAGGTTGGTACCCAGGGAGATGGGTGGAATGGGGAAGGGTGGTGGGAGGCTGAGACTAGGAGGAGAGGAAGGAAGGAACTGCAGTCAGAATAGAAAGTGAATAAATAATTAATGGAAAAACAAAAATCTAGAGAGTAAAAAAAGTGTTTCAAGCTGAAGGTGTGAGCTCACACCTGCAAGGATACAGTCTGAAGTGGAAATGAGAGTGTGTGGAGCAGCAGGAGAGTAGAGAATGGAAGGGAACCATCAAAAGTAACTTATGAAAAGAAGTTGGAAGGACAAGACCAGAACCCTTCCCGAAAACAGTACGTTCAGATCAGTTTGCAAAGGAAGATTGGAAATTCTTTCCCACCTAGGTTTTTTCTAGTGAAGGGAGGAAAAGGGACTATATACACACTTGGGGGAAGTAGGTATTATATGTGTCCCATAAAGAGTCAGTTCTGCAAGACTTTGAGACTCTTGTCCAGCTCATGAACTGTCTCACTCTTGTGAGTCCTTTCTCTGACTTAGTAAGCTGTGTCTATTTCTGATTCTAACCAAGTGTCCCTAGGGTATTCCTTTGCCCAAGGGGGTGTAGATGGGGGGGAGGAAGAGAAAGAGGGAGAAGAGGGAGAGGGAGAGGGAGAGGGAGAGGGAGA
>NC_034597.1:4980416-5012354 GCF_900095145.1 Mus pahari | reverse complement strand
CTCCTGCTGTGTGGCTGTTGGCTGCCTTCAGTTACTGAAGTTGTTGCTTTCTCTCTTCTCCCTCTCTCTCTCCTCTCAGCAGAAGCCAAGACTTACAGCTCACCTGCCTTTCTCCCCCAGTCTCAAACCCTAGTAAAATTGTTCTTGAGCTTCCTTCTGAATTTGTTTCAAATTCTTGCAATGCGATGTTGAGAACATCCTGTGCCCTATTCTGAGCTATTCGACATTATATGGTGCAGTCGTTTTTCCCACTGTTCCTTGCCCTAGGAAGGCTTCATGTTACAAACAGCTTTTGGTTCCCTTTGAAGAAGAAAGCTGACTTCAGGCCCCAGGTGGACTCACACACCATTTCATCTGTCAGGCATCTCCTACCCAGTAGAGATAGAAGAATGATGCAAGAAACAGAGCCACCTGATAAATGTATTAGGATGAGTTGAGGCTGTACAGGTACAGGACTGTATTAAAATCATACCATGAAGCAAGCCTCATTAGGCACACAGACTGAAGAATTGGTGGACTTCCCTACCTGGACCTCATGAAGTGAGGGAAAGTGCTCACACCAATGACTAGATGCACAACGATAATCTGATACCTGTCATGTGCATCAAGGACCAGCCAGCTCCCTAACTGTCCCTAGAACATCTGCTTGTCTTCCTTACCCACCATTAACATGGCCTACTCAAGTGTCTGCAGGTCTACCTGTTTGTCCATCTGGACCTGAACCTCCATTTCCTGCTTCATATCCATTTTGATTTTTTACTTCAAAGCTGGACTTAGCACCTTTACTCTCAAACCCCTATCTAACAGCACCCTCCAAAACACAGGCTCTTTTGATATCTCAACAATACAGATTCAACCCATACCTGAAACCTTTTGAACTCTGCTACATCCTATTTTACTTATATTTAGTCTGTAAAACACATATTATATCTTATGTGTGCTATGCGGTATGAGAACCAATATTAATAATTAATGCTGAAATAAATGAATCTATACTCACCTTGGCCAGGCTACCAAGGTAGGTGAGGTTTATGATAAATTACTGCCATTAAAACCAATAAAAATTGAGAATTTATTGTTATTAAATAAACTCTGACCTGTTAAGACATGAAAATGTTTGTCTATGTTCCTGCTGTAGCATACTCAGGGATGAGGCTAGAAAACCACAGAAAACTTCAGCTTTCCCAGTAACAGTTGGAACCTAAGAGCCATAAAGAAAAAAAAAAGTTTCTTAAAATTATATATGTAAATCTTTTTAAAGGAGGGAGGCTGGAGAAATCGCTTAGCAGTTAAGAGCACTGACTACTCTTTCAGAGGTCCTGAGTTCAATTCCCAGCAATCACGTGGTATCTCACAATTATCTGTAATGGGATTCAATGACCTCTTCTGGTGCTGTCTGAAGACAGCTACAGTGTCTTCACTGTACATAAAAATAAATAAATACATATACATAAATATTTAAAAATTATATTTGTATATAATTACATATACATATGCATACACACATCTACGTATGCATATACAAACGTACACACACACACATATGGAAATTAATCCATTTAGAAGCAATACTCCCTGCATTGACTATATCCTTTACCTCCACCTCTCTTCCCCAGGGAACCACTAAGATTCTAGTGTGGCTAATGGATAGGTTCAGAGTTTACCTAGCATTTCTCTGGAAGGCTCTACAAACATTTCCAGCTCTAGTGGTGATGGCAGTCCTGAAACAGTAAGCAAAGGCTCCCTTTTAAATTCTGCTAAGTGCTCATCATTTTTATTAGGAGAGACATGGTTCAGCTCTAAGAGTCCTACACAAAGTAGCCTGGACATGGTGACCAGTATCTCTAAAGCCTTTAGCCTTTCTCAAGGGAACTCTAAAGAAGGAACTGAAATTAACTTTTTTTTTTCTTTCTGAAATATTCTTTGGACTCAACCTCTAGATTGTTTTATTCTGACCATCACAATATGCTTTTTGGTTAGTATTATGAACATGAGTGTGGTAAGTCCACTAGAGCTATCATAATGTCATGATCAGCTAAATCAAAAGTAGAGGTTGCCTCTGTCTCATGCATCACATCCTGCAATTGCCTGCAGATCATTAGCTAGTCATGGGTTTCTCTCTCGGTGTATGTCTGCTGTTCCTTAGGATCTTACCCTCTCTGCACTCAACTTCTGTGTTCTGCATTCCTTCTGTCACCTCCATCCTGTTTCTCCTTTATGTGTTTGTCAGGGAAACAGTTCTTTGCTTCCCACAGTAGAAAAATTACCAGGGGATCCAACAACTGTATATAGATCATCTGCTTGCATAAAATACTTAGTACACTGAGTCACCACATCTTTGAACCTTCTCAACTGTTTTTATTCATATAATCCAACTATTGAAGGACATCATGAGTTCTCTGAGCCTTGTATTGGTGTCTGTTAGATGCTATAGTCAGTCTTCTCTGTGAAACCTCAAGTATCCGCCATGTTTCTACTTACTAAAGTAGGATGCTACTGAAACTTTTCTAACCAAGTGGAGTTTAAATGTCATAAGCATGACTTTTGTCTCCAAATATCAAAAAAACTCTCTAGTTTTCCCCACCTGGAAGAATCTACTTCTTTATAACTGCTGTGTTTGATTGTGGGTTGTTCCACCAAGGCTTCATGGAGCAGAATCTGGGTCCTCAGTTTTGTGCTATTACATGATGGGCAACCTAGCATGGCCTGTAATCCTAGCTAATAGAAAGCGCAAGTAGGAGGATAAGAAGTCTGGACCAGCCAGGTTTGGGGACAACATTCCCTCACACTGTATGAAGATGTGTCTCTTTATTTTCAATTGTTAATTCTGTGCCAGTACAGAGCTAAATACCGTAGGACTTTGGTAATGTCATTTCTGATCCATCACCAGTTTTTTATATGTAAATGGTTGCCCTTCCACACCTGCCCAAAAGACAATTCTCTGAGATTATCATATTAAAAAGCAAGATGTCCTGGAGGTCAAGCAGCCTCAATGCCTAAAAGCAACCCTGAGAGATGGATCAAGCTGTGTCTTGCTGCTGACTGGTTCAGACTGGAATGTGGCTTTTTGTTTACTAAAGAGCTGCCAGCCAGAACTGGAACAGGAAGTATGGGGACTTCCAGGCATCAGAGATGCAGCAAAGAATGTAGTAGACTCTAAGAGACACAGAAGGAGGTAGAGGGGAGATGGACAGAGCTGGAAGCAGGCAGAAAGAACCACTTTGAGAGTCTTGTTGGCTAAGTCAGGGTACATTTAGATAGCTAACTGAGAGACTGCCCCAGCAAAAGGCCAAAGCTTTAAACTAAATTGATGCCTTTGTATCTTAATTAATCATCAAGTAGGATCCTTGAAAGCCCCTCAATACTGGACTGTACAAAATTTGAGCATTTAAGCCAATGTTAGTGATGGGGGGAGAGAGATGGATCTTGGGGCTCACGAACCAGACAGCCTACCTCAAACAGCTAACCCAAAGGCAGAAAGAGACCCTGTCTCAAAAACACAAAACAAAACAAAACAAAACAAAACAAAAACAAAACAGTGCAGAACAATGGAGGGATGTATCCAGTATGTTTACTTTCCCATGTATTTAGTCAAGGCCCCCAGCCTACTGGATGGCGCCACTCACCCCTCATCAATGAATTTTTTCTGGAAACACAGTAATAGAAACAACTAGAAATGTGTTTTCTTGGCATTTCTAACATGAATCAAGTTGAAAACAAAGTTGTTTTTGATGTGTTAGAATAGTGGCTTGTGTCTGAACATAGCATACCAGGCCGAAACAGTTCAGCATGTAAGAGGTTTATTGGGAGAGAAAGGGGCAAGGAAGGTGGTGGCAGAAAGAGAAGAGGGGAAGAGAGAGAGAGAGAGGGAGGGGCATTCCCCTTATATATATGGATAATGATGTAACACAGGTAAAGGTGGGAGGTGAGCCAAGTGGATTCTGGGACTATGGTGGCTGCAGACAACAGGCAACAGGTCTGCAGGTCACGCCTATGTGATGTCATAGGTTTCAGAGGTCCTGATGTCAACAGTCTTCACTCACAAACACATTATTTTAAGTTCTAATGTTCTACCTCTTCCCTCTAGCATACAATTTTTAATCACATAATGCAAAAGTGCATTTAGTGTGTATCTCAACATCTGTACAATTTTTAATAGTTCCAACATGGTTCACATATTCTCTTTTGAGACTCAAGACAAACTTAACCGTGAGACCTTATATTCTATTCTACAGTGACAGAGAGTAAAGGTCCCCATTTTAAAAGAGAAGAGTGGACTGAGTAAAGGCAAGACCACACCCAGGAGGGCTAACACCAAGCCCTTCAGCTCCATGTCTAGTACCTCTGACAGTTGGTATAACCACTTTATATTCAACAGCTGTGGGCAGCCTCACCCTTCAGTTATGCCAACTTTAGCACACATAGCCTCTCTTGAGCCATCTCCCCCTCTGTGTCTGCAGCTTTCCTCAATAGATGACACATGGTTCTGCCATCTTCAACATCCTGGGGTTTCTACTGTAACATAGGCTTTTCCCTCACAGCTTCCCTTCAGAGAATCTAAAGCTGTCATGTATTGGCTTGCTTCGTGAAACCTTGGTGCCAGGCTCGATGACCCCTTGACTCTTGACTTGTGAAAGCTCACAAACCCAATCTCACATGAATAATTGTGCCCTGTTCTTAAGATATAACTTGGCCCACTTCCAGCACAGTAGTAGCAACCTGTGTGCCATTAAGATTGACCCCCAGGAAACACTTCCCTAAATGTGTACAACCAAGGAAACCTGGTGATATTTTGGGGTAAGGCTCTTTCCTTTCAAATATTTTGCATTTTCAAATTTTGATCTCTCCAGGTTGAGGTGTCGCCCCTGGGTATCTTTTCCATTGTTCCAACACAGAACATGAAATTTCTTTTTAATGGCACCAGTGCGTTTAACAATCATAGCTACCCTGTTGCTACCCTCATTTTCTATAACTTCAAGCTTGCTCACATTCCTTTGGCTATCAAACTGCACAGCATTTGTATCTTTCTCCTCTCTCCTCTCTCCTCTCAGACCTGAAAAGGGGCAATGAGTAGTAACCATGCCACAGTCTGAATTCTGCACTGTTTCAAAATTTACTCTACTACAGAATTTAGTCCATTTACTGTACAACTTAGCTTCATTCAACATCCTAGGGACTACACAGGTTGAAGCAACAATCTGTGCATTAAAATAATAGGAATGGGCTCTAGGTCAGTTCCAGATACCATCTTGTCCCCTTCTGAAGTCTCATGACCCATGCCTCTCTTTCTCACATTTGTCTTGGCATTCTAAGTTCTATTTGTAGTGTCTTAAGGAATCTCTAGTCCACAGATCCAAACTCTTCCACATTCATCCTTCAGAACATTCCAAAGGCCTGTGCACCGTGTGGCCAGGATAACTCATTGGTGTCATCCTCAATTAGCTACTTTTCTCACTGTGATGGTAGAAGATGTTCCCAAAGCAATTTGGAGGAGAAAGATTTTTCCACTGACTTACTTATTGAGGGTAGAGTCTGACAAAAAAGGGACAAAAAAGTCATAGCTATAGGAAGGTAAGTCAGATGTCACACCCACAATTAGAAAGCAGAGAGGAGTGAGTGCTGATAGACCACTCACTTATCACCACAATGATAAGGTTCATTCAGGGACCCAAGGTGAAGCTATCAAGGTGGGTTTTCCCTCCTTAGCTAAAGATTTCCGGAAACATCCTCATAGACAAACCCAGAATTGAGGTTTCATAGAGATTCTAAATACAGTCAGGTTGATGATGAAGATTAACCATCACACTCACTAAAGATACAAGGGAAATGTGACTTTACAAAGAATGACTGCAGCATGTCCTGTCAGGTCATGAGCCAGAAAAATAGATTCCAAACTAATTCTCTTTCTGTATTCATGCTCTCCCAGGAACCTATTCTTCGAAATCCATATAGAAGCCATGGACAAAGGATAGTAAGTGTTACAGTCCACAGAGAACTGCCTCTCATAGTGTAGAGGGAAATAAAAAGGAAGGAGGGCTAACAAAAATAACCACAACAGAATAGAATGAGCCCAGTCTGATAATGCCAGATTATACTCCATTATTGCTGTATCATCAGTTAGGAAAATATTCAACTGGTGGGTATAGAAATCAATACACAATTAATTCATCACCATAAAACTATTCAAAGCAAGCAAGTGTTTCTTGGGATAGGACCATCAAGGGCTGTTTATCTTATAGGAAGACACAGTTGTCTTTTACAACCCAGTAACTAAATATTTCCCATGAAATGCCATTCATCAACAAATCCTTCTATAATGAGATTATACTGTGCAATATTTTATCAACTTCAAAAGCATCTAACAATTGTGGTACTAAACATTCTAAACAAGATTGCACCAACCACTCGGATGGCTATTTGAGCCATCCGAGATGACAGGCTATGGTAGCCAAAGCTCTGATTTCCCTTTGATAAAACGAAAATTGCCTTCTGGCTAGTCTCGCATGCATTTGTATTTCAGGTAATAAGTGACAAGATGAATTTTCCTTTCCAATCAAGTCATTTGTCGCCCTTCAATCCATCTTCCATTATTTGTGCTATCTTTAGCATTTGAGATACATTTCTATAAATATACCAAATTATAGGAAATTACTTAAGGGCCAGAAAAGAATCTTCTTTTTCTGATTTTTTGCTTCCTCTATGTCTATACATATGAATGTGTGATTCATTTCACTTCAAATAAGTTTGACAAATTAGCTAGCATTGATTCAGTGCCCATTCTGTTCAAGGTTTTGATATAAATTGCATATACCAGAACTACATTGAAATGCCTATAATTTATCCAACAAGCACCTAACTTCACATGAGTAATTCTTTTTGTCTTGGTTTTGAAGCCCTTTATCAGTTTTCTTCCTTCCTTTCTTCCTTCCTTCCTTCCTTCCTTCCTTCCTTCCTTCCTTCCTTCCTTCCTTCCTTCCTTGCCTTCCTTTCCTTCCTTTCCTTCTTTCTTTTTCTCTTTCTCTCTTTAAGTTTTTATTAATGTATTTACTTTATGCCTGGATCACAGCTTTCTCTCCTCCTAGTTCTGCCTCTTACCTCACCACCCCCCATCTCCTTCTCCCTTTCTTCTCAGAGAAGGGAAGTTTCATATGGATATCAACCAGCCTTGGCATATCAAGTTGAAGTAAGACTAGGTATTTCTTCTATTGAGTCTAAACAAGGCAGCTCAGTTAGGAAAAAGGGGTCCAAAGGCAGGCAACAGAGTCAGAGACACGCCTGCTCCAGTTGTTAGGGGTTCCAAGTGAAGACCAAGATGCACATCTGTTATAAATATGTAGAGCGCCTAGGTCCATCCCATTCATACTCTCTGGTTGTCAGTTCAATCTCTGTGAGCTCTATGGGCCCAGGTTAGTTGATTAGTTGATTCTGTCGGTTTTCTTGTGGTGTTCTTGACCCCTCTGTCTCCTTCTATCCTTCTTCCACATTTTCCATAAGATTTCCTGACTTCCAATGGAAAGACGTGGACACCAACCCACCTACAAAACTTTCAACTCACAATTTGTTCTGCCTGTGGAGATAAAGATGGAACAGAGAATGAAGGAATGGCCAACCAATCACTGGCCCAGCTTGAGACCCATGGAGGGAGAGAGAGGGAGACAGAGAGAGAGAGAGAGAGAGAGAGAGAGAGAGAGAGAGAGAGAGCACTCTTGACACTGTTAGTGATATTCTGCTATACATGCAAAGAGGAACCTAGCATAACTGTCCTCTGTGAGATTTCACCCAGCAGCTGAGGGAAACAGACCCTCTTCCCCACAATCTTTGCATATGTCTTACCAACTTGCACTTGAGAAACCCAATGTTGGACTGGAAATCTAGTATGATTGAGGTTCCAGAAGTCAGAGAATGGTGCTCTCTGCTATGTACTGGGGAGGCAAAAAGATGAGAATCATGATTTGTTTTCACTCAAGAAGATCCCAGTTTAATGTATAAAGAAGGCAACATGTAATAAAATAACAAACAGAGGAGATTGCAAATGATTTAAGCAGGGAAGGGAGTTAACTTTGTAAACTGTCAAAGAGGCTAAGTGTATGAAGTAACATTTGAATATGACCTGACAAGATGGAAGGAAAGAAAGAAAATTCCAATTTTCATAGAACCAAACTCAGCACTAGTAAAGGACTAGGGTGCTCAGTGGCTGCCTATGGTCAAAAGGCTTCTTCTGAGGTAAGGAGATGGTTGGGATGTGTTGTGATAGAGAAAAGCCAATCGGATCATTTAAGTATTGGTTTTATTTACTTGGTTGCATTACTAAAGAAAGAAAAACCTATAATTGCATGCTGATTTTCTGGTAGGCACAATAACAGTTTGTATCTACTGATTGTTCCATGCATTCAGGAAACAAAGCTAAGTATTCCAGGGTATCTTCTCCATGTAACAGTTTCTTATCATATCCACTTTGCTACATAGGGGGGATGGTGTCCTGAAACATAGAACTCCCTCTGTGGTATTCACACAATCATGACAGTAGGGTGTGGTCAGACAAAGTGGTAGTGGGATCCTTTAGGTGGGGATGCTACAACTAAGGTGACACTCTGGAGTCACTCAAGCCTACTCCTAGTCCAGCACACTACTATGTGCCAGTAGCTGCGAAAGCCAGCCTTCTGACAAGATGAAAACAGATCAGGGTGACAGCCATGGAAGAGGTGAGGACACCGTTAGAAAACAGAGCCACGAGAGTTTGTTGGTGAGTCCATAGGAACATGAGGGAAACGATCGGTGATAGATGCCAGTGTTCAGTGTCATCTTGATAATCTTATGGCTCCATGGCATCCCAAACAAATGATCTTCCCAGTCTCTTGCTTTCTGCTCTAAGAAAGAAACTCCCATTCTCTTAGGACTGTCATATTCAACATAATGATTAGGGAAAATGAAAACAAGGAGCAATGAAAACAGGCAGGCAGGCCAGCAAATCTCTGAGCACACAGGGGAATTCCTGCTGCTTCTAGTGCAATAGAACAATAGGCTTTTCCAGGCTCCCTAGCTCATGCAAAGCTGTTCAGTCTGAGAGGGAAGTGGGAGTCACTGATAAAATGAGAAATGTCTATCTTGGGAGTTTTGCTACCACTTTGCTTTAATTATTCTACATTTCTTAAGCTGCAGAATATATAAAGGTTTACCCACTCGACTGTTTCTCCTTCTGTGTCTGGTATAAAGCCATTTTTCTCCCTTCCAGTCTGTCTTTCTCTACAGTGAATGAACACATTTTCTCTTTGAGAAGAAGTCTCGACATCCATGAGTAAATAATACAAAGCCAAATCCATTGTACTGAGAGCAAATCAAAGCAGCAGGAGCCATGATCCAGTGTAAACCAGGCCATATAGATCACAAAACAAGGGTATATGAACTCAGATTGCCCCCCAAGACCCTGGAATGTGATGTAGGCCAAATTATTACCTAGAAATTCTATTCTCTTCATCTGTTTCATGAGAAATGTTGATATGACTCAACAGCTAATAATTTTGGAGAGAATAAAATAAAAGGTATAAAGTTAATATTAACTTGGAGTCTGGCTCAAAAAGGATGCTGTCAATATTTTTGCTAATTTGTTATCATTGTGACATAGTTTATGATTGAACTCACTAGCAAGTTTTGCTAAGTAGCTAGAAAAAGTAGATAATCAAGAAATATGAAGCAGCACCTCCTTTCTAAGCATAATTGAATTCAGAATCATATGGAGAGATTTCTCACCTAGAATAGTAAGACCTGGTGAGTTGTGAGAAACTGAAGAACGGCATGCTATGCACTTCCAGTTTCTGTCTTCCAGACAGAACCCGTGTGCATGTAAAATCAGCCATCTCTTGTCATAATAATGTCACATAATACAAGTCATAAACACTCAGAGAGGGCACTTGCCTAGCATACAAAAGGTACTGGATTCAATTCTTGATAAAAAGATGGAGGTGGTAGAAATGGGGAATGCTGGAGGTGGCCTGGTATCTAATTTTAAATTTTGCTCACGATCTGACTGATCAACTAGCAAGCATTGCAGATCTGGGCCTGTGCTTTAATCTGGTACACATTTCTTCCTACTACATTCAGCTGGCCAGGGCGAGCCAGGGACAGCTATTTCCCATGCAATACCCATCCATGAATATGGCAAAGAGCAGATGTAGAAAAAACAGACTTGCAATAGATTTAGAACATCCATTTAGTTTATAGAGGTCAGTCTCTCCTGACCTCAGCCACGTTATACATAGCAGATTTATGGCAGAGGGGGTTGCCATCATGAGAATTATTTATATCCTTTCTGACAACTGAGAAAAATGAGTTTCAGATCTTTGAATTCAAGCTCCCCTCCTAATCTTCTCCTGCACTCTACAGAGACAATCTGGAAAACTGTGCTGAGCACATCACTGTAACAGATCCTGCACCCCAGAGTTGTGGGCCTTTGTCCTTATCATGTCTAATTGACCTTGGCAGAAGAGGTAACTCTGCTGTCTTTTATCCCTTGATCCCGAATTTCTCTGGCAAACTTATTTATGTTAATTTATAAACAAATACTTTCAGTTATTGATTTTTTTTGAGACAATATAATGGCAGATCATTGCTTAGATCTTTCACCTACTTTTTGGTTTATTTTTGTTTGATTGAGTTTAAAGGGTGTTTCTTTGACATACTTATTGAAGAACACAGAAACCAGAATGTCAGCAGTGTTTCCAAAGAGATAATATTCTATGGTATTAGAACCATTTCATGCTTACATGCACCGGAAGCCAACCAGTGTTAGGTGCTTCTGCAATTTGCTGACACTTGCTTGATGTTTTAAAATTCAAGGCTGTTATAAATAAAAGGGTCTTCTGAGGTACCTTTACAGAGGCGGTAGGTATAAAACCAAGTGTTCTGGAAGTAAATCACCATTACCAGCATTTACCAGGCATTTATTATGTGTAAGGCAATAAGATAAAAGCTTTATATGGCAACCTTTGTGTTTTCAGAACAACCCTATAAATGGTTTTTCATAGCCCCATCTTAACACTTGTTTGTGAGGACGCTTTCCAGAATAAGAGCCACAGGAAAAGGAGAACCAGAAGTTTGAGCCAGGTTCTACCAGGTTGGGGTCCCTGCCTTCCATTCCAATGGAAGAACCAAGGTAGTAGGCCAGATGGAGACCAAGCCCTTCATCATTAGTAATGTCAGCTGATAAAGATGTGGTGAATGAAGATTGATCCTAGAGGGAAAGATGCAATGTTTCTCCCAGTTTTATACCCCAAAATGAATACAGTTAGAATTTTAACTGTGGATCAATTCCTGTTCACTGGACTAGGGAATTAATGAAGTTAGGTAAATTATGTTTCTTTAACAGCTGCTGTATTGAAGGTGGAGGCTGCTTGTCTGCAGAAACTGAAGTTGACCAGCAAATGTCTTGCTCCATTGCCTACCTCACTTTTCTGGACAAGGTTTTTCCACTGAATTTGTCTGCAAATGAACTCCAGAGGTCCTCCTGCCACCAGGGCTAGGGCTACAAATGTATGCCTGAGCCTGGCTTTTATGTGGGTTCTAGCATTCCAAACTCAGGTCCTCATGGTTTTATGACAGACTTGATGGGCTGGGCTGTCTCCTCTGCCCCTGCTTTTATAGTGTTCATGTTTCAAGTGGCACAAATATTTAGGGATATCAAAAGTTCCAAATATCTAGGAGACCTTTCAAGAGTCATTACAAAAGATCATGCATCTTCCACCCATCTCACCACTGTACCAGACAGCAAGAGGTAAAGGGGTTGTGGAGTGAGTCCAAGGTGGTCCTGAACAGGGTTCTTGAATTCAAGGAAGATTCTAGTCTCCTCATAGAAGATTCCTGAGCTTTGCCTTGGGTACAGTTGTGTTGATGGAAGGCAGAGTGCAGGGGAAATTCTTACTCAGATATCACAAGATGTATTCAAAACTGTCGGTAAGGGTTTCTATTGCTGATAAAATACCATGACCAGAAGAATGTGAGCAGAAAGGATTTATTTCACCTTTCAACTCTTAAGTCACACTCTAGCTCTGAGGAAAGTCAGGGCAGAAACTCAAGGCAGGAACCTGGAGGCAGAAACGGAAGCAGAAGCCTTTGAGGGGTGCTGCTTACTGGCTTGCTCCTCATGAGTTTCTCAGCCTGCTGTCTTATACAATCCAGGACCACATGCCCAGGCTAGCACAAAGGGCTTGGCCATCCCACATCAACCATTAGTAAGAAAATTCCCTACAGACTTGCTTACATGCCAATCTGATAGAAGCGTTTTCTCAATTGTAATTCCCTCTTCTCAGATAATTTTAGCTTGTGTCAGGTTAACCACCACCCCCTACCCTCCCCCCAAAACACCAGGTTTACTATTCCCAAATAAAAGTACATATTAAAACTACATGTATATAGAGTAGTTACTTGACATACAACTCTCAAACATAACTACAAAATTGTAGTTATAATCTACAGGAGTGCTCACTGATTTCATACATTCAGCCCACTTGGTTTCCTTCTGAAATCATACACTTAGTTCCCAAGTGCACATGATGTCAGTCATATTAGATACTGTTTCCTTTGCCAAGATTTATATACATACTATTTCATGTTACATGGGGGCATCACATTCCACAGCAGTCTAAATACACTACAGTGGCCCAGGGACACTTAAGATGCTGCCCATCATACAAGAATGTGTCACATAACGATTGCTAATTTCTATATTTACTGAGCTCTAACCTTTGCTGTTATTTCATACTGTGTTGCCACTTACACAGTTAGTTGTAAAGCAGTGTTCCTTGTTAGCAGGGAATGGTCTCCTGCTTTTACCATGCCTCTTGACTGCATCACTTTCCATCATTGTTCTTACAGAGTCAATGTCCTCATGGTAGATACGACAAAATGAAGCAAGCAAGCAAACAAACTCTTGATCCTACCTATTGCTGTGAAGAGACACCATGGTTATGACAACTCTTAAAAAAGCAATCTTTTAATTGGAACTGGCTTACAGTTTAGAGGGTTGGTGACATGAGAAAGGCAGCAGTGCTGAGAGCTTATCATTTTGATCTGCAGGTAACAGGTAACAGGCAGAGAGAGAGAGAGAGAGAGAGAGAGAGAGAGAGAGAGAGAGAGAGAGAGAGAGAGAGACTTAGTGTGAGAGTTTGAAACCTCAAAGCTCCCTTGGTGACACACCTTCTCGAAGGTCACACCTCCTAATCCTTTCCAAATATTTCCACTAACTAGGGACCAAGCATTCAAACATATGAGCCTATGGAGGGCCATTTTTATCCAAACCACCACAATTATCTTATTTAATCACAGAGATAATGAATTGTCACTGCCTACTATGTATTAAGACTTCATGCAATTTTTAGTATCTACCATTTTTAAAGATTTATTTATTTATTTTATGTGAGCACACTGCCCTTCCCCTCAGACATTCCAGAAGAAGGCATCAGATCCCATTACAGATGGTTGTGAGCCACCATTTGTTTGTTAGGAATTGAACTCAGGACCTCTGGAAGAGCAGTCAGTGCTCTTAACTGCTGAGTCATCTTTCTAGTCCAGTATTTAACATTTTAAGGTAGGTTTATCATGAATGGAAAGGCTTTGAAGGGGAAATCTACACCAGATCACAGAAGAGAAAATGACAGAAATGAATCTGATGCTTTCCAACAAAGTGCACATTCTGTTGTAGACAGCACACTTTCACTGATCAGGGTTCTTAGTGTGACAAAAGGAGCCTTAGAATCAAAAAGAGTTTTAAAACTATCAGGAACTTCAGTTCATCCCAAAGGGCCAAATCAGAATCATAGGCCCAGAAGGAAATCTCAGGCACCAGCAGACTGTAAAACATTACACTTGGGGGGACTATTCATATTTGTCTTCAGGTAATGTGTAAGATAAAGGTTAAATTAAAGGTTAATTCACCTTTCACATTTGCTGATGCATTAACAAGATTAAAGGGTCTTAAATGAAAATTCATTTGCATTGTTTTCTCAACAAGCCCATTTCCTTTGAAAACCCTCACTAAATCCCTACATAAAGAATTACTTATTGCATAGTCTGTTTCTAAACTATGACAATTTCATTTTATTTGAAAAATATTTTTATAACTCTGCTTTGTGTTATTGATATTTATGAAAGATTTGAAGACAAATGAACAACTCTTCTGCTCCAGAGACTTAAAACAACTATCCACGGAACATTTTGTTGATATTAGGCTTTATGCAAGGCATTGGATATTCAGCACAATAAGAAAAATGTAACTCTTTCCCTCTTGATGGGAATTCTGGGTAATCTAACTCTAGGTGCCCTCGATCTCAAGGGAACAGAACAGAGGGTGATCAAGCAAACAGTTTGATTTTTCTCCTTTGACCTCTACCTCTGCTCATAAGCTTATCCCCGCACACATGGGCATACAACACACATTCACACATACTAAAGTCAAAGTAAAATTTAAAAAAAAAAATTAACGGAAGCAGCAGGGAGGGTCTCTTTATATTGGATCATCAGATAACAAGCGGTTCCTATGAAACAGTTTCAGAAACATGAGACCATTCAATAATTATCTGGTTCATTCATAATAAATAATCTCATAACAATTAGTATGCTTTAAAGTCTAACTTTCTCTCAGCATACATTTTTTAAAAAATATTCATGTTGTCTTGTATATTTGCCGAATTTTGTTTGTCTGGTTTAATTCATTCTTAGTGCTCAATAGAATTTTATTTTATGTATATTTGGGAGTTTGCATGCACATAAATTTTAAGAATCCTTAATTGCATATTTCCTTAAGAATATATGCACTACTTAACATACATTATGTGTTCTAAAACTTGATCTACAGTATTATACATAGTAGGTACCCCATGTACTTGGTTAGATAATTACATATTCAATATTAACATCAGCTATTTTATCTCCAATATCTCTATTAATAATATTCAGGTGAATATATTTTAGCTTAAAGTGGGCTTTAATGTGAACCAGTAGGAGACCTCAGTGAGTAACTTTTTTTTTACACAAAAAACAAATATATCGTTTGGGTTGCATTAAGGAGTCACAGCAACAATACTGGACCTATTTATCTTCTAAACCTTTTAAAACTTAACGTGTCCTATGTGAGTGGATATCACCCACTGATGGACATGTCCAAGGTTGGATCTTTTCTGCAAGGTACTATTAGTTATCTGTAATGTATAAATAGCAAGAGGTGAGGATAGGATGCCTCTGAACTTTCCTGGAAAATCTGGCTTAGTTTTTCTCATCTCTATTCTGCAGTAGCCTGAGTCCCGGTACTGTGAAGCTACCAGGTATTCAATAAACGCTTCTGGGCTTGAACTAAGTGCAGACAATTCACTTTAATATCACATGCTAATGTTTACTGTGTGCTTCTCCATAATAATTAGATTGGGAAGTGTTAAGATAAATAGTTAGCCTGAATTTTAATGCCGGGCACATCCCTGAACTAAAATTGATGTTCCCCTTAATGTCTCCTGTGAAGGAAGACTAGCTTTACAATGGTTAGTTTGCCAGGAGCAGTCTGGAAAGTGTCAGGGTGGTTGCCATTGCCAGTTAGTCTAATGGAGGAAAACAAGTTTTCCTTAGTAAACCAAGCCTTGCACAGGCTGCAGAAGTCTGTTCAAAATGGAGGGAGGCAGGCTGACTTGGCTATATCAAAAGGCTTACACTTGCTATTGTTATTAAAAGTTATTCATTACTTATGGGATAAAGCCATTAAGAGGATTCCATTTTGATGAGAGGCAATAGACACTAGCCCTCAAGCTTTGAAAACAGTAGAATTTGGTCCATTTTCCTACCTAAGACCTTGGCAATACATGGTACTTTCTGGGCCTAAGTTTTCTTGTTGACAAAATGATAACAATATGTTCAACCTCGCCAGTTTATACTCTCCTGTTACTTCATACTGCTTGTCTGAAGGATGATGTGTCTTCACCATCCATGAGCTTCTCAGAAACGTAGTGCCTTCAGTCCTATCCCAGACCACTGCAACAGAAATTTCCTACTAGCCAAATCCTCTGGTGACTTACCTCACAGTTGGGAAATGTAGCTCTTCACTACCTTACAAATGCTTTGCCCATAGAAAATGCTTCTTTTTTTTTTTTTTCTTTTTTTTTTTTTTTTTTTCTGAGACAGGGTTTCTCTGTATAGCCCTGGCTGTCCTGGAACTCACTTTGTAGACCAGGCTGGCCTCAAACTCAGAAATCTGCCTGCTTTTGCCTCCCAAGTGCTGGGATTAAAGGCATGCACCACCATCACCCAGCTAGAAAATGCTTCTTAAGTACTAGCTACCATTACTTCATGAATAAGTATGAGAAATGTCAGTATAAAACAGTTGCAGCCTCTGAAAAGATTACTGGAATGCATGTATTGGATGGGTTCTGTATGCCTTTTGCCTTCTCTTCAACATTGCAGTCATCCATGAACAATCCTCCATGGGCACCATTCAGTTTAAATGTGGCTTGCTTTGTTTGGGAGATCATTTGTAAAAGCTGGAGCTCAGTGGTAGACATCCATCAGCTCAGAGTCCTCTGTGGCCTCAAACTTACAGCTTTATCAGAATTGGCAGGCTGGTGGTAAACGGAAAATATTAACTGACCTTTTCCTCTCGCCATAGTTGTGAGCAGTGTATATTGGTTTTAAATGGAGTCTTCACACACCAGCAGCTTGATCATTCCTTTCCACACTCAAAATAGACAGCAAAAGATGAAACATAAGGGAATAAAAAAATGTAATAGTCGATCATTTCCAGTTCCCTTGAGCCTATCTTAACTAAGACTGTAGACATGGTAAGCTATTATGTTTGGGGTGGAGAAACACGATACTTTCTACATGGGTCATGAGTCTCACCTTCCCCACTCCAGTTACCCATGTACGTGTATGCACTGTGTGTAAACTCCTAGAGAAGCTCAGCATTTGGCTTTGAGGACTTCCATTTACCCCTGGGTAGAGCTGGGATGCTTGGCAGAGGCAATGCATACTATATGAGCTTGCAGCAGAAAATACAAACCATATCTATTTGTGACAGTACAATGCTGGCCTCAGAGCAGAGGCACTATTGACAGTGTCAGGCAGCAAAAAGTTCATTTACTAGAGTCTCTTTGAAGACATGTCGAGTCACTTTAAATTTTGGTGCAATACTTCTTCCATATCTGAGCTGAAACAGAAGAAATGGGAGGTGTTGGCAAGGGAATCTTTAAAAAGAGAACTGGAAGGCTGCCTTCCTGCGAGTGTTCTGGTATGGGCTGTGATCTACTGCCTCCTGGAAAATGTTTTTGGTTGTGTAAGAATCCTGCATAGAAATCGGTCTCCCTGCATATGGACAAATTGCTTGTGTGGTGTTGACATCAAACTGAGAAAATGTAATTTTTTTTCAGCCACCAATATTCATCTCATGTGCTCACTTCCTCCTTGTGTCTTTCAGTCCATTATTTAACAAGTTTGCTTTCAGAAGGCTCCCAAGGTGCCACGAATGTCTTTTCTGGTAGAAGAGGAATCCAGTCAATGAATGAGCATTGTGTTAGTGTCTGATAACACTTGGGTAATTTAAAATGAAAGAGTATGTGTTATGAACTTATATATAAAGTCCTACACAAAATCCATAACTAGGTCCATGTTTCTATCAATGTCCCCCTAAGATGACCTCTCATATAGTGTGCCAAACCTAAATTCTGCACTACAGCCTTGAATCAGCCAAGATGCTTGCCTTAGCTCTTAGCCATTCTCTTACTCCTCTAGGCCAGTGCCATTTCCCTGGGTGAGCCTGAAACAGGAGCACTCCAAATCCTGTCCAACTGTGAATGCTTTGATCCTTCTTAGAAGGGGGAACAAAATACCCATGGAAGGAGTTACAGAGACAAAGTGTGAAGCAGAGACTGAAGGAAGGACCATCCAGAAACTGCCCCACCTGCTGATTCTTCCCATAAACAATCACTAAACCCAGACACGATGGCAGATGCCTACAAGAGCTTGCTGACAGGAGCTTGATAAAGCTGTCTCCTGAGAGGCTCTGCTAATGCCTGACTAATATAAAAGTGGATGCTCATAGTCATCCATTAGATGGAGCAAAGGGTCCCCAGTGAAGGAGCTAGAGAAAATACCCAAGTTGCTGAAGGGGTTTGCAGCCCCCCTAGGAGAAACAATATGAACTAACCAGTAACCCCAGAGCTCCCTGGGACTAAACCACCAATCAAAGAAAACACGGGGAGGCTCTGGCTGCATATGTAGCAGAGGATGGCCTAGTTGGTCATCAGTGGGAAGTGAGGCCCTTGGTCCTGTGAAGGTTCTATGCCCCAGTATAGGGGAATCAGGAGTGGGTGGGTTGGGGAGCAGGGGGAGGGGGAGAGGATAGGGGGATTTCTGGAGGGGAAACTAAGAAAGGGGATAACATTTGAAATGTAAATATATATATATATATATAAAGATCCACTGTGACTTAAGCTATGTTCTCAGAATTCTGACTGATATGCCTTCCTCTCCTGATTTCGAAGTTTTCCATTCCCTTCTCCTGCTTCACTGCACTGCTAATGATTTGAGAGGGGACATAATTAGTTATATAATTATTTATTAGCTTGCTGTAGAGCCAGACAATTAGTTACATGAGGTCAAGAATTCTATCTGGGTTTTGTTTGCTGCTTCTATAGTTCTGGTGCCTAGAAAAAAAAAAGCCAGAGACAAGGTCAAGGGTCAGCAAATAATTGGAATTGATTAATGAGTTCAGCTTTATTTGTGAAAATATTATATGGATGTGTGTTATGGTTAGACCTTTATCTAATCCAATGCCAGTTTCCTCCTCCTCACCAAGAAGTAATCAAACCGTGAACTTGGCACTTACATCTATGAACTTTTTTACCATACAGGCATGTGTAGTATCAAGCAACAAATAACAGTCAGGTAATTGTAGCCTGTGCTTTGTCATAGCATAGATTAAGATACCACAGCCCTGCAAAGTATCATGAAAAGGCATAACAAAACATGGTTTACCCGTAACTTTAAAAACAATTCTCCAACTCCAATGCACAGCAAAATCACAAGGGGAATTTTCACAAACCCTAGGGGCCAAACCCCAAACGAATTCCATCTAATAAATCCCTGAGGGGGAAACCCTGACATTATTTCTTTAAAATGCTCATGAGACGTCTTGGGAACCCACAGGCCACTCCAGCCTGGGAAGCAGGTAGGCTGTCTGCAGATCTTTACTTCTTCCTCAGCTACTTCAAAACTAGTCCCTCAGTTTTACTCCACATCTGTAACAGATGACTGCTGCCCCCATCTCCAGTGGCTCACATAGATCTTCCCCTCCTAGATCCCCTCCCCCAACCATTGCTTTATCCTAGTGCCATACCCCAGTAGGTATACTGTGGGAACCCCGATGCTACACCAGAAGAAAGTAGGCTAACTGCAGATCTTTACCTCTCACTGCATTTGTCCAAGTCCAAGTGCATAGGTAGAAGACCAGCCCCTGGCTCTCCTTATCCTCTGCCCCTATTCCCAGGGGACAAAGCAGATCCATATGGAACATCTTAACTTCCTTCCTCTTGTGGAACACTCAGTTCCCCACTTCCAGCTCATCCTCATTCCCAAATGTCAGCTGTCAATACCTAGAAACACAGTTTACCAAGAACCCCCAGTGACTGAGCCTAACATGAACCCAGAAGAATGTTCTTCCATGTAACACACAGCCACCACACTCCCCTAAGAACTAGAGAGGGCAACAGAAACCAAGGAACAAAATACCATCTCCACAATGACAAGACCTAGAGTTACAATCTTCCCCAAATACAGATGCCTAGCTACCAGCATAGAGACACTATTGAAAATAGCCAGGATAGTATGTGTCCACTAGACCCCAGCAACTCTACTACAGCAGACCCTGAGGATTCAGCATAGACATTACACAGTACAAGGAGGAGAAGGAGGAGGAGGGGAGGGGGAGGGGAGAAGAGGAGGGGGGGAGGAGGAGAAAAGAAAGGAAAGGAAAGAAGAGGAAGAGGAAGAGGAAGAGGAAGAGGAAGAGGAAGAGGAGAGGAGAGGAGAGGAAAGAAAGAAAAGAAAAGAAAAGAAAAGAAAAGAAAAGAAAAGAAAAGAAAAGAAAAGAAAAGAAAAGAAAAGAAAGAAGAAAATGCGTAAAGGATTATGATAGAGGTCTTTAGGACCTTAAAGATGAAATTAATAAATCCCTTAAAGAAATTTATGGAAAGACAAACAAACAGTGGGAAGAAATTAATAAAACAGTTCAAAACTTGAAAGTAGAAAGAGAATCAGTAAAGAAAATCCAAAATAAGAAGATCTAGAAGTGAAAATGTTTGGAACTGAAACAAGAACCTGGGTTGCAAGCCTCTTCAACAGACTACAAATGGCTGAGAAACACTTAAAAATGTTTAACCCCCTTAACCATCAGGGAAATCAAAATGTAAACTGCTTTGAGATTTCATCTCATCCTCATCAGAATGACTAAGATCAGTAAAACAAGTGACAGCTCATGCTGGTGAGGGTGTAAAGTAAAGGTACCACTCATCCATTGTTGGTGAGAGTGCAGACTTGTACAGCTACTATGAAAATCAGTGTGGCAGTTCCTCAGGAAGATAGAAAACAATCTACTTCGAGATCTAACTACACCACTGTTGGACCAAAGGACACTTCAACCTACCATAAGGGTACTTGTTCAACCATGTTCATTGCTGGTCTATTTATAATAGCCAGATTGGAAATAACCTAGATGCCCCTCAACATAAGAATGGATAAAGAATATGTGGTACATTTACAAATGGAGAAAAATGTTACTGAGTGAGATAACTCAGACTCAGAAAGAGAAATATGTTAATTATTCACTTATATGTTGATGCTAGCTCTTAGGTAGATGGTAACCAAGCTAAAGTCTGTAAAACCACAGTGGTTAGGTATAGAGGACCTGGTGGTGTGGGGTAGATAGATCTCCCTAAGAAAGGGAAATAGAATAGATAGTTATGTGTGGACAAGGCAGGCTGTGAGGATCAAATAAGAAGTGGGGAGGAAGAAGGGTGTGGGAGGGATTATGAGGAAAGACAGCCTGGGACCTCCCACCCCAGGCTGCAATCCGTCACCCAGGTGGACCTGAATTCAATGTGACACATTCAACTAACTCTTGTGCATTTTTTTCAAAATACTCATCTCACAGCTACTTAAAAAAAATGCCTTTACATCCAAGTACTTTATATCTTCCAAAGAATGGCCCGTTCTTTTTGTCACTAAATTTTTGAACTTGTAAAAATTTAGAGGAGTACACACAGGAAAACAGACACACAACACGGCTACACAGCTATAAGGAAATTCTGGGATTATCCATGTCCACATAATCAGCATCTGGATCAAGAAAGAATATCAGCCACAGCTAGGGTGCAGGTGTGCAATCCTGGCACAGCAGAGCTGAGGCAAGAAGACTTCCAGTTGGAAGTTTTCCTAGGCTACAAATTAAGTTCAAAGATAGACTGGGCAACATAGCAAGGTTCTGGACAAAATACTCTTTTAACTATAGAATAGAAGGATGAAAAAAGGGAGGAGGAGGGAGAGGAAGGAGAGAGGAGGGGAGCAAAAGAAAGGAAAAAAAAAATAAAGATTGCCACCACCTCCCAAGAAGAGTCTCCCAGTCTCTCAAGCTCCACCTTCCGAAGGGCAGGTGCACTGTTCCATGTATAATGGTTGCCTTTTGCCTGTTTTTGCAATTCTAGTACATGCACTCTCTTTCTTGGTTTCCTTATTTGACATAGTATATAATACATTAAATATGTTTTGGATTGGTCTTTTAAGTTATAAAGACTATAATTACTAATCATAAATAATGCATTTGACTTTCAGAATGTAGAACAATCAGATACAGTGTAAAAGGTTCTTCCAGTTAAATTTAAAGGGGCATTACCTGTTTTTCTCCAAAAAGCCAAGGAAGCTTTGCATTGCTTATTTTATTAGCTCATCCATAGAACTGTCAGTGTGCTGTTGCATAATGTATGTTGCTTAGAAAACAGCACATAGGCTACTTGAAAGACATTGCTGGAAAGGCAGGTAAGACTGATTCTAGGTTTCCTAGTAATGGGTTATAATCATCCATAACCTAAAATCCATTTTTCCTTTACCCAGAAGAATATAGTTTAACAGGAGTACTCAAGATGAGCTCATATAACTTTAAGCTACTACTAATGTGAAATCTCTCTTGTTTAATCTGTTGAATGGTGGCTGAGTACTAGAAAGAGTGTGCAGCACAAGCACATGTGGTTTCTGCCTTGAGTATTACAGTCTGATGAGCTGGTTAGAAGGGATGAGAAAGGAAATGGGGAAGGGAGAGGAGGAGAGAGGAGGAGAGAGAAAATGGCGGGGGAGAAACATTGTGATTCATCAAGCATTCATGGAGGTGTTCTTGTTACACAATGAAGAAGCAGGGGAGGGTGTTTCTATTGGGAACTGGTTTAGTTGGGAGTTAGACTCCCCCAAAAAAGGAGGTGGCAGGGTGAATGCTTGAAAGTAGGATCATCAATGAAGAACACTGGATATTAGGTTTCAGGGTACAATACAAAGAATGGGTGCACTATTTCAGAGCTCTGCCTGAAACATTGTCCTCCATCCAACTATCATATACCAGCACATACATGCATGCATGCATGCATGCATGCAGACATGCAGGCAGCTGAGTTCACAGGCTGCTGTGAACTGATTATGCAAGCTGAAAGTGACAGCCAAGATTTCTCTTTCTTCATTAATAAGTACTAGATAGTCTTTGCATCAGATGTCGATCAAGGCTCCGGGTTTTCCACTATTTCTTCTTCACGGCATGTGTAGATGTTTCTCCTTTGCTCCACACATTAAAAGCACAAAAACATCAGCCTTAAGGTACTTATTTAGTATAGTAAGTCTCACTTGTTTTGTATTTTCCTCTAAAGGTACTCTAGCTCTACAAGAGCAGGAATTCTGCTGTGGGACCATTAAAAGCAGCCTGGTTTCTGGCTGAGCTAGTTTTAAAACCCCAGAGACCTTGCAGATAACTCTGCAAGGGACAGTAGGCATTTTGCCATGCTCCTAGACATAGACACCAGGATTCTGACATGAGGCCACAGCTCTCCACTCCATAGGTCTGTGGCCATCAGTCACGTAAGGGCAATACCTCAAGGCTCTCCACAGGTAGAAGATGTGACTGCAGATCACTTAGCCTCAAGACAGATCTCCATTTTAATGAGGTACCTAAATTCCTGGAGGCTTAGCCAAAAACTCTCCTTCCCAGACATTCTTCCCTGCCAAAGGTATTTAACCTCAGGCTCGCCCTCAGAAAGTGGGGTATGGTTATACTCATCACAACTCTCCATCATGAAAATAAATGCTTTAAAACCATGGACTGCCTCTTCTCATCAGAATCCACTGTGGGGATCAATGGAGGAGACCTTCGCCTAAAGAGCAGGGGGCCTAATCTCAGGCAGAAAGCCTTCCAGCACTCAGGCACAGTCTCCACCAAGCCAAGCCACCCACCGAACAAGCCAAGGACTCTTTTGTCCCTGCGGGACCCAGCCAGAGCTCCCTTCCTGTCCTTTTCCCTTTGGCCTGGGCTAGAGCTCAGCTCTTCTGCAGCAACCAGTGGCATCTTGGATGCCAAGAGTCTGAGAATCTGATGTCCTCAGCCTCTGTACAGGTCTGGGACCCCTGAGCTGACTCCACAAGTTCCCCGGGACCCCAGACTGCACTCCCCCAACCCCGGAGCAGAGCGGGGTGGGGGGGTGCGGGGGGGGGTACCACTGCTTCCCACAGCCTGACAACCGCCTGGTGTCCCGCCTCCCCGAGCGGCCCAAAGCCTGAGCAGACACAGGACCCACCTTTAACCCACGTTCTGCCTTTGCTCCTGCAGGTGAGTGTATCTACCTTGTTGCTCCTGGTGCCGCCAGACGTCACTAATATCAGAACCTAGTTTCTTTGGCCTTCCAATGTAGACTGAAGACCAGTGGGTTTCCAGGAATCATCTAGGCCATCACCAGGCTGGAACAGCTAGGGCATGCAGCCTTACAGACCTACCATCTTTGTAGCTCCAGAGAACAGAAAGTCATTGTTCCACTGCACAGCCCAAAGCATGTAGCCCAATCTCCAAACCCATTTGTTGATTCTATCAGTGCTGGACCTCTAGAGAGCCCTGACTAATGAGGCACTCTGGCACGTGTCTGGTGTGTAGCATAATGTTAAGGGGGAAAGTGGAGTCAAACGGACTGGATTTGATTCCGGTGCTAGTGGAATAAAACAAGACAGATCTTGATTTTCTCTTACCTACATATTTAATCAGAAAAGGACTAAATCATCTCTCTAAAGGCCCTGCCTCTTACTACCAACATAATGAGTGTGTTTCAGCATGAATTTAGAGTAAAAATTCACCATCAGTGCAATGTACCTTTACTATTATTATCACTAAGAATTAGTGGTGAATGCTGTACTATTCTTTCTCCTTTAATACTGTGTTGACATATTAGTGTCATGGCCTACATCCACAGAACTCATGAAAATGAGAATGTGTTCTTCAATGTGACTTAGCTGGGGCCACTTTGTACCTTGTGTATTCTGGCATCAAACTTATAAACTTATGCTTGTGTAGCAAATACTTCACTGCCGGAGCCATATCCCTATCCCTATTTTGCAATACTAAGTTTATGTGCCAAAGCCTTGCTTGATACCTTAATTGAAGAACAGTAACTATTCAAACTCAGAATGCCTGACTTTCCCAACTCCTAGCCCAAACTCTTCTGAGGATCCAAACTTGAAAGGATTGGAAATTCTATGTCTGTTTGATTCTGGCCCAAGCACTACCATGAGTCACTTATATTTGATGAATGTGGATGGGTCGGAAGTAAGGAATGGATTAAGAAATCAGTAGAGACCATGATTCACACACATTATGCAAAACTGTTGAGTGATTTTCCTAGAACTCCTAGGAGAGGCAAGGAGCACATTTACTATAGCATGGTAAGGAGAGACCCAGAAATCAGGAACATATCATATTTACCTGCTTACATATGCATAACATTAACAGAATATGGGCTGAAGGCAAGTAATATCATTTATATTCAACCTTCAACTTCTGGCTTGCTCAGTGTCTGACAAGAGCAAGTACATAATATATGTTCATTAGGTGCCAGAGTTATGGCTCACTGGGTGTTTCCCCAGAAAATATGAGGACCCAAATTCAGATTCCCAACAAAAATGTCAACACTGAGCAGGAATAGAGGCAAATTTGGAATCCCAAAACACAGGAAGCAGAGATAAGGAATCCCCAGAGCTAGACTAGCCAAATAAGTAAGCTCTGGATTCATCTGAGAGACTCTGCCACACCCACTCCAGTAGTGACTCATATGACAGGCCCAAAAGCTTGGACACAGTCCCAAGGGAAAAAGTTCACGGAAACTTAGTCTCCTGGAACCATGGCATCCTGTAAAATGAATGCTCCAAATCTGTCTGTGAACGGATCTGTGTGCTTTCCTTCAATATTGCTTTATTATTAGTGCCTCTAAGGATTTATTTTGACATAATCTAAGTTAGATTAACCTTCACTAGTGTTCCAATATCCTAGGAAATTCTTGAGCCAACCTTGCGCTTTGTTCTTTGTAAGAATGTTACCCTTTAAGAAGAAAATGCCTCCAATGTTGATAGACAGTGATAGACATCAGACATTACATTCTACTAGAATAGAGCTAGTAATCTCAGGGCTAGTCTACATAGTATACTTAGAACAACAGCAGAGTCACTCCCACACACAGTAATTTACAATGACCTAGGAAGAAGGAAGGTTGTGGACTATGAAGGAACTAGAGTAAATACTTAGAACAATAGCTGAGTCACTCCCATACACAGGAATTTACAATGGCCTAGGGGGAAGGTGGACTATACAATAGACCTATAGCAATACATTTAGAACTATGGCAATGGCACAAAGCCCTTGCCCCTGGCTTCTAAGATTAAGCTGACCTTAGGTGGGGCTGCTTTTGATCGCAGTTGTTCACATTGATTTTTTTTAATCCCAGTTGGTTCCTGTTAGCTTTTGTGTATGCATTCCTCAGTTTTGTTGTAAAAGTTATTTTGCATCAGAGAACTTCAGTGCACCTTGGATGACCTTAATGTATCACTTCACTTCCTTGTCTCCTTCTGTAATATAAGCCTGATGCTCACTTTGAGAAATTACATTCAGATACAACACTCCCTTGTGTTCGTGTCTGTGTGTCACTTTTCGCTGACTCCCTGCCCACCTATACTGGGACCCTGATTTTCCCGCAGATTGAGGACCCCACATTGAGGTCAGTCTGTGGCATGCCTCAATATATAAGATGGACAATGATGGAAGGAGACACTAATGTCAACATCTGTCTTCCACACACATGTGCCTACATGTTCATATGTACATGCATCTTCATACATACAACATACATTTACGTAAAAAGAATGTGAAGTAGGACAGCTAATTATAAAACACACACTACAGACACAAAATGGACATAAGCACTGAAAAAATGGCACCAAGTTTAGATCTCTAACAAGCCTGTGAGGCAGGTTGTACTGGGTCTCACAGTTGTGAGGAGGAAGACTCTAGCCCTGGTCTTACACCACAATCACTGCAGCTTTGGATATTTGAGTCACAGACACAATGGCAGCTGCTGCTAGAAATGCCAACTGAATTTCAAGTCCAGCATCAGGGAATCCGTAGGGGCCGTGGTTTGGGTATGGCTTGAGTGTGTGTCTCCCACAGCTTCATGTGCGGAAAGCTCTGTCACTAATTGTAGCAATGTGGACACATGCTGGAATTTAGCACAAGCTAATTAGGTCAAGTGGGTTCCATGTTCACGAAAGGGTTCACGCCTACCCGCTGGAGTGGGTTAGTTCCTACAAAAGCAGGCTGTTTCATAGTGAGGCCACCTTACACGATTGACCTAATTTGTGCTTGGAAAATTCTCTTTACCTTTCTCTGCTCCGTTGTGTCACAACCAGGAAATGTCCCATGCAATACAGGCAACATGCTGTTTGAATCCTTGAGCTGCAATTTTTGTGCATTAATAAACCTCTTAATATAGCATCCAGCCTCAGGTATTTTGCTAGGGTGACACAAAATGGACTCAGACAATGATCAATAAAATGTTGGACTATGGCACTTAGTCAATCCTTTCCCTTTGCTTGAGGATAGCCCCAGAGATAGTGACTGATTCAAATGTTAGGGTCTAGTCATAATCTTGTGGTGGTACACTGACAGTGTGCAGTTTATTCTGTGAAACTGAGAAGGCTTAGGGGATATGCCCCAGTGGTCAGCTCAACTGGGGGTTTGGAGAACTCCAGACAGGAGATTGGAGAAGGCTGTGCTATGGAAGCTTGGGGATTGACACAGACCTGGCCAAGCACCAGCCTTTTGCAACACTTCATTTCAGTCCATTTCTCCTCCCCCTTGGTCAGGCCCTGCTGATGAATCGCACAGAACCTGGAGAGGAGTCCTTTCTCTGTTCTCTTAAATAGGTTTCCGGGTAGCCTATGTGTGGTGGGATCTACAGCACATCGGACACTTAGTGGTTTGAGGATAATTGCAGACTCATCTAATTACTCAGGCACTCCAGCAGAATTAAACCTCGAGGAGAGCCAGGGTCCTTCAACTTGAGAAATGTGTTCATAAAATATAGCAAATGTTTGTTGAGCACCTGCCCAGGACACGGTAGGCTAGGCACTGAGAAAAGAGGGGTGAACAGTGTTAAGTTTTCTGCCTTCCTGGATTTCACATTCCGGAAGAGGAAAATTCAGAACCAGGAGGGTCTACTCTGAGGCCAACAACAGGGGACGAAACAGGGCTCTAGGAGACTCCTGCTGTAGAGAAGGTGCTAAAAAGAAGGTCAGCTAAGAGGTGTCAGATGACTGAAGACACAAAGCACAAGACCCTTGAGGAAGGGAGAAATGAGTCTATGGTTCTGAACAACAGCTTACAGCTATTAGAGTATTGGGAAGGTGCTGGGCTCTTAGGACAGTGGGTCTCAACCTTCCTGATGCTGCAACTCCTCAATACAGTTCCTCATGGTGGGACGACCCCCATCCACAAAGTTGTTCTTGTTGCTACTTCAAAACTGTAATTGTGTTATTCTTATGAATTGTAAAATCTCATGTTCTCTGAGTTTTGGAGCAGACTTCCCTGGCTGTACATGTTTGCCAGTTGTCTTTTACAGAAATAATCCTTTTTTCTTTATTTATTTCAGCTGAAATGAACTGCTCTTTATGTGATATGAGAATGGCAGTTTATTTTGTTGTGAGTTCCAAACACAGAAATATTCATTGTCACTGTAGAAAAGAGCCAAGCAGTTCTGGAGATAGAAAACACGAGTATGTCTCCTTTGACCATGGCTGTCATGTTGCAGGGAAAGGAAATTGTCTCTTTATGTGATTAGTACAAAGGATGGACCCACTTGGATTAATTCTCCCTTCACTTCCTACCACCTTCAACCTCCCTCGCATTGACTTGGCAACCAGAAATCACTACTGGGAAAGAACTTCTTTTAGTTCTTCAAGTCACATTGAAATTTGGTCTTTTTCCAAATGGCCAGAACTTGCCAGCAAAGCCACTCTCCGTGCCTGACTTTTTTTTTTTTCAAGAGCATGGACTAAATGGATTCTTTGAGATTGAAAATGGAACCACGAACTTGGAGACCCTCTTTCTCTTCTCCCCTACCAAAAATCTACATTATCCCTAACTCCGTGGTTCTCAACCTTCCTAATGCTGCAGCTCTTCAATACCAATTTCATGCTGTGGTAACCCCTAACCATATTATTTCCACTGCTACTTCATAACTAAAAATTTGCTATTATTATGAATCATAATGTAAATATCTGATATGTACCTCCTTAGAAAGTGTCATTCTACCCCCAAAGGATTGCAAGCTACAGGTTGAGAACTGCTATTCTAACTGAACTCATTTAGCTAATCAAAAGCCCACAGAGGACTGTGGAGGTGGCTCACTTGGTTCAGCACTTGCTTGGTGTGCCTAAGGTCTGGGATCATAAGATGTTGTAATCCTGTGGTCTCAGTACTTGGAAGTTAGAGGCAAAAGGATCAGAAGTTCTAATTCAAAATGAGAAGTTTAAATTATATATATTGTGAGTTTGAGGCCAGTTTTATCCACTCATTTGCTGATGGATATGTGAGGTGATCCTGTACCTTGGCTACAGTGAATAAAGTAGCAATAAATATGGATGTGCAAACACCTCTATTGAATGTTACTTAGAATTTATGGACATATATTTGGAAAGGGTATAGCTGGCTCTATTTTTAGACTTTTGTGTTGTGTGTAGCTTTTGCTACCCTGCCTAAGCTCTGAGAATGGACCATGCTATCAGCCCCTGCCCAGAGAATATTGGACCCTCGGAAGAAAACACAGTTTTTCAATTTCAACTTGCTTTTTTGGCACAGTTGTTGGGTGCTCCTTATTTCCCACTTGGAGAAGTATGCCCTTATTAATACTCTTAGCTCCACACCTCTCTACCTGCCCTCAGCTTTAGTTTCTCAGTTACTTCTCATCCCAGCTAAACACTTGCAACTGCCCACCTGTAGAAGTGGCCTGTGGCCCCTTCAACTGAGGTCCCACATGGTTGCTTGGCTTTTCTCTCTCTCTGAAGCATGGCAAACTCTCCTGTCCTTTCCTCTCCTGCATTTTTCTCTTGGCTAGTCCCACTTATTCCTTCTGTCCATCAATTGTTCCATGGCTTCTTTACTGATAGGTCAAGAACCAACTGAGAAACAAGACATTCACATCAGAACCACCCCTACACTTTTGAGGAACTTCTGATTGCCATAGTAGGTGGATCCGTTTGCAAAACCCACCATGGAGTACAAAAGCTTCTCTTGGTCTTCAGGTTTTCCAGTATATATTGTTCTTGGTTTTCCTAATACTGTTTATTCTGTCTATTTCAATGTTGCTTTTGCATTTCCTTAAAGATTAAGAATGTTGCATGTTTTCAATTTTTTTGGTCATTTGTATTTATTCTTTTTAAATTTTTTAAAAATCTTTGAGAATTTCAGGTGTTTATAGTGAAATATGATCATGTCCACTCCCCCATTTGATTTGCACTCCTCTCAGACACCCTTAGCATACACCAAGACTATCTCTCAATTTCATATCCTATACTTAAATAAAACAACAACAACAACAACAAAAGCCTCTTGTGTCCATTTAGTGCTTACCTTTAGAAGGATTCTCATTCACTGGAACATGGGAATCCAACCAATGGTCAAATCCCCAAAAGAAAAAACATCTCCCTCTTTAGCTGCTGTCAACTGCCAATGGGTTACATCATTTAGCTGCTGTCAACTGCCAACAGATTACATCATTTCTTCCCCATCTATGCTGGGAGATTTACTTCTTTGATTTTATACAAGAAACCATAGATTCTGTGAGTTCCTGAAGCCAATAAGTATATTATATCCAAAAAATAACATTTCACAATGTTCTTCAAACTCTTGTGACTCTTCCATTCTTCCCAGCTCCTCCTCTTTCATGTTCCCTGACCTTAGGTGGAGTCATCAGAAAGATGTCTCATGGAGGGCTGAGCACTCAGGCTCTTGTTCTCACCATCTTCACCAGTTATATATCTCTGCATTGAAAGCTGTTAATTTTAAAAGAAACTAAGATCTTTGACAAGGTTTAAGACAGGTGGTCTATGGGTATAAAGACAAATATTTAAAGTACAATTTGAAAATACAAATATTTAGCAAAATAACAATAATAAGTTCTAACCTAGGGCCTATGAATTCTAAGCCAAAACCTTTTGACTAGGTATATAGTGGTAAGCATATATTCCCTACTATAGAACAGGCCTTGAATCAAATCAGTTGCTGGCTCCATTCCAGTCATGCCACTGTTGTACCCATGGAACTATATCCTTATCTCTAACTCTGTTTCAAGTGGATCAAGATTTTACCACAAGACCTTATACCTTAAAACTTCCAGAGGAAAAGAGTGTGGAATATAGTTTAACTGACAGGCAAAGATGAGGAATTTCTGAAAAGAACTCCAGTAGCACAGAAAACACAAACAATTGGCAAATGGAATCTCATGAAACATGAAACTGAAAAGCTGCTGTAAGGTGAAGGAAACTATGAAGACAGGAAGAGGCAGCCAACAAAATGGGAGAAAATATTTGCTAGCTATTCAACCTAAAGAGGATTGGTGTCTAGAATTAGGAACTCAAAATGCTAGACCTTAAGAAAACAAAAAAACTTAATTAAAATGGGCTTTAGGACTGAACAGAAAATTCTCCTACAAAGTAATGGAAATAGTTTTAAACTGCTTCAACAATTTATCAGACTGTGGTCAGACGGAAATCTCAGCTCAGTCATCAGGAACACAAAAGGCAACAAATACGGGCTCAGGTGTCTGGAAAGGCGGGCCCTTAATTCCTGTCAATGAGAATGGTAACTTAAAACTGCCGTTTTGAAAATCAGTGTTGAGGTTTCCAAAAAACTAGAACCAGAACCAGAACATTACCCAACTATATTATTCTTGAGCACATATTCAAGAGAGTTTACATTCACCTACAGAGACACTTTTATATCCACGTTCACCATTTTCCTGGTCAAAATAACTAGAAAATGCAATAAGCCTAGACATCCATCAATAGAGAAATGGATGAGGAAAAACATAGTACATATACAGAATGGAATACTACTGTTGTAAAGAAAAACAGAATTATGAAATTTTCAGGTAACTGGGTAGAACCAAAAAAATGATGCTGGGGAAGTTAACTTATGGCCAGAAATACAAATGCCACAAATTCTCTATGTATAGGATTCCATGTAAGAGAGAGTCTCTCATTCAGATAGATAGATAGATAGATAGATAGATAGATAGATAGATAGATAGATAGATAGATAGATAGATGATACACACACACACACACACAGACACA
>NC_034597.1:4977600-4980336 GCF_900095145.1 Mus pahari | reverse complement strand
ACACACACACACACACACACACACACACACACACACACAAGCTCCAGAGCTTTTGCGTTTTTAATTTGGAGCACAAAGAGAGGTCAGGAAACTACAAAGAATCCTCAGCAATGATGTGGGGAGGCATATCAGGGAAGGGAGATTAGGATATGATAGGAAAACAAAGGTGGACCACTGGATGCAGAAAGGCTGAAGCAGCAAGTGTTGGGCAGTATGGGAAGAAACAGGACATAATGTGGAGGTGAATCCAAAGGAAGGCTGTGTGGAAAGCCACCGTGAACCTGCTATCTTACAACTATATTTAAGAATGAGTTAGAGGTTCGTTCCTTCTTAGAATGGGGAACAAAATAGTCATGGAAGAAGTTACAGAGCCAATGATTGGAGCAGAGCCCGGAGGAATGACCATCCAGAGACTGACCCCACTTGGGAATCCATCTCATAAACAACCATCAAACCCAGACACTAGGCAGATGCCAACAAGAGCCTGCTGACAGGAGCCTGATATAGCTGTCTCCTGAGAGGATCTGCCAGCACCTGGCAAATACAGAAGTGGATGCTCACAGACATCCATTGGACAGAGCACAAGGTCCCCAATGAAGGAGCCAGAGAAATACCCAAGGAGCTGAAGGGGACTGAAACCCCATAGAAGGAACACCAATATGAACTAACCAGTACCCTCAGAGTTCCTTGGAACTATATCGTCAGTCAAAGAAAACACATGGTAGAACTTGTGGCTTTAGCTATATTTGTAGCAGAGGATGGCCTAGTCAGTCATCAATGGGAGAAGAGGCCCTTGGTCCTGTGAAGGTTCTATGTCCCAATATAGGGGAATGCCAGGACCAGGAATGGGAGTGGGTGGGTTGGGGAGCAGGGGGAGGAGAGAGGGGATAGGGGATTTTTGGAGGGGAAATTAGGAAAGGGATAACATTTGAAATGTAAATAAAGAAAATAGCTAATAAAAAATGGATGAGTTAGAGGGAAATGAGAAATGAAACAAGTAGAAAATCCTGGGGTTTAGAGGTTTAAACAGGGCTGTATGTATGGGAAAACCTTCTGCAACCCACTAGTTGGTAAGATCATTTGAAGTGTCTGATTTTTGAGAATTGTCCATTCATTTTTCCATTAATTGTTTGAATGGTGTTTAATCCTTTATTTCACTATTGTTTTCATTTTTTTTAATTTTACAAAAGGCTGTGTTTCATTACGTTTTCCTACATATACATCAATGTACCATGGTCACAGATCTTCCCCCCAAATCTTTTTCTTCTGTCCCCACCCTCTTACTGGTCCTGTTCATTCTCTCTGCTTGCATGCCAGGCACACACACACATACACACACACACACACACACACACACACACACACACCTAGATTTCTCATGTAAGAGAAAATAAATCCTATTTTTATTTCCCCTTCCCCAGCTACCCTGTCTTTCTCTCCTCTCTCCACTCCCTTCAGACCTCATCTAGCCAGTGGATGTCAAATCCTATACACATAGATAAGCACATACTTATAGCTAAATCTAGATTCTACATAAGAAAATAAGCATGACATTTTCTTTTTGGAGTCTGGTTTATTTCACTTAACAGTTTCACCCATTTCCCCTATGAAAATGGCACATTGTGTTCTTTTTTTCCTTTTTTCTAAACTGATGAACAAGCATTTATTGTATACACACAATATGAGTAATCTTTCTTAGTCAACTCTTAACTAAATTTAGACATACTAATGAATGGGTCTGGGGGAAGCATTTTTGTTGGTGTTGGGTTTGTTTTCATATTTGTTGGACGAGTTGCCTCTAGTTCTGGATCTCTCACCTCAGCCTCAAACTGCTAAGACTAGCGATGTGCACCACCATTCAGAGCCTCAGAAGTGGCATTTTGATATTTTATTTAGTTATATTAAAATATACTTTTTCTTCAAAATAAACATGCAACTTAAAAACAATAATTTATGCATTATCAAATGAACTGAAAATGTTACCATAATAAATTGTCCTCAGAAATAAAAACAATAATGAATAGATTGAAATACCTATAGTACACAGATTAAAAGCTGAGGTTTGAGATGGCAGCCACACGATGAAAAGGCACGAATTTGGACCCAGATCACTTTTGTGTCTACAAAACTCCTCATGACAAGAGTCACAGGAACTAACCAAGAAAATTGGATAGTTAAAATGCTGACAGTTGGGAATAACAGCTCAGCACACTTTGCAGTAGTAGGAAGAAAATGAAGGAGATGTATACAAGACTTTCTGCAAATAAATTAGTTAATTTAGAAGAGATGGGCAACTTCATAGGAACATAGAAACTGACCACTCAAAAATAAATGGAAAAACTTGAGTAGGTGCACAGGTAAGAGGCTGAGAAAGCCTTTCAAATTCTCTCAGAAAGAGCCTAGACCAATATGGCTGCACTGTTGTTTTCTTTCTTTCTTTCTTTCTTTCTTTCTTTCTTTCTTTCTTTCTTTCTTTCTTTCTTTCTTTCTTTCTTCCTTCCTTTCTTTCTTTTTTTGTAAATTATTTTTTTTATTCCTCCTTAGAATAGGGAACAAAATACCTATGGCAGGAGATATAGAGACTAAGTTTGGAGCTAAGACAAAAGGGAAAGGGAGGACCATCCAGAGACTACCCCACCAACGGATCCATCCCATAATCAGCCACCAAATACAGACGCTATTGCATACACCAGCAAGATTTTGCTGAAAGGACCCTGATATAGCTGTCTCTTGTGA
>NC_034597.1:4965112-4977254 GCF_900095145.1 Mus pahari | reverse complement strand
AGATGGCCTAATCGGCCATCGCTGGGAATAGAGGCCCCTTGGTCTTGCAAACTTTATATGACCCAGCACAAGGCAAGGCCTGGGCCAAGTAGTAGGAGTGGGTGGGTAGGGGAGCAGAGGTGGGGGGAGGGGTATAGGAAACTTTCGGGATAGCATTTGAAATGTAAATAAAGAAAATAATAAAAAAGAAAAAGAAAAAGAAATAACCTTCAGTTCTTAAGGAACATTATTAAGATACTTTATATTTTGTTTCTGATAATGTAAAACCCACATCTTTTGTTATTTAGCCTGTTGTTCTTTGAAAGTGGATTTTTAAAATTGAAATGCCTATTTCTTTANNTTTTTGTGTTCCTTGTCATGTGGCTAATGCTCATCTATGATGATGACTTTCCTGGAACATTCTACAAAGCTTGGGATGTTGCTGCACATCATTCAAAGCTGGATCTTGCTGCTTGCAAATATTTTTGTGCATGATTAATGTCTAAAACTTCAAACCAGAAAATAATACAATTCATAACAGTAAAGTTGTATATAGCTGATAACAAAAGAAAAATACTATCAAAATAAATCAAATACTGCCACTAACCATCCCTATCTTCTCACAAGAATGATAACAAATTCCATTCAATCCATATAAAATTTCAAATTTCTTCTATATAGAAATTTACCAGTTGTTTCTAAAATGCATATGAAAGTTTAAGGAATCAAAATGCCCAAGAATGAAGTTAAAGATTTACTTCTGTTTAAGTCATACAACGCTTTAGTAATATAACAGTGCTCTTAGAAGAGTGTAAGCCTATGGATCAGATAGATAGCAGCAACCAGGAATAAAGTCTTATACTCACTGTCAGTTGATTTCTGGGACAGAGTTCAATGACAGAATTGCCATTTCAACATGTAAGATTGAGAGGGATGAATTACCATGTTCAAAAGTAACACCAACCTGTTTCTCATGCCACTTACATCTAACTCAATATAGATCATAGATCTACTAATAAGGGCTAAAAGTGTAGAACTCTCATAATAAAACAAAAGAGCCAATGCCTGTGACTTAGGGTTAGGCAAAGCTTGGCTGTAAGAAAACATAATAGAAATTATTATGTCTGTGCACAGAGTGGGGATAGAGCACGCCAGCATTCTATCCTACAAGTCTCATCCTTGATGAGGGGCAACTTACATTCTCCACAGTATTATTGCCAGCTCTTCCAGAGATGTTTGCTTTCTTGGTATTGGTTTGAGTCCTAACATGTGGGGCACACACACACACACACACACACACACACACACACACAAACACACACACACACACGGTCACTGCATTTCTGTATCCAAAGCAATCATTCACACTATCATTAAAATCATGAGAGCTACAGGAGAATGAAAACTGACTTCTGTGGCCTGACATATAATGTTTATGGCAACTAAACAATAGTTTCGACAATGAAATTCCTTTGTGAATAAGGATATGGCTAAAATTATGAAAATTTGAAAATCAAGGATTAGATGGCAAATGTGTCCATTTTTCCAGTGTTCATCTGCCACCATTACAGGTGCTTGCTGGAGGTAACAGCTGAAACCTCCACTAGACCCAGAGGAGAATCCTAGGGCACCAATCAGTGAAGTCAAAACAAGTTTAACTAAGCGATTGAATCAAAGGACTATATAGTCTCTCTGCATCCCTAGTGTTAATTGGCCTTCCTACTTATATAAGTTTAATTGATAGATCTGCCTCCTCACTTACTTTGAGTCCAAAAATTCAACGTACGATGTTCAACCATTCATGATTTTTTTGTCATTTGAATGTAGGATTGGTATATTCAATACTCCTGCAACCTCAGTGCTTGGGAACAATTCTGAGATGTATTTTGAGGCCATTCCCTAGAGTCCCACAACAAAACAGCAGCCTGGCTACTCTCTAACCGTATGACCTCCTGCCAAGGGACAACACCAGAACTTCAGTGCCTTCCTCTTGCTGCCCTGATTCTCCACTTGCCCGTTGCATACCTCACCTCCAAAATAAACAGTTTGCATTGGAGTTATTGCATCCAAATCTGCCTCTTAGCAAACATGGTTAAGGGGCATGTCTTTCTTGACCACAAAGAAATTATTGAACACTAAAGATACAAAAAAAGCAACTGGCTTCCCAGACGCAGGAGGAATTTTCTGTCTCTTCCCAGCTTTCTTTGGAGTTGAATAAATAATGAATAAAAATCCACTTCACCTATTTAGTGTAATAGGAGTCTGCTGTTGTGGTGAGCTGTGATAGGCAGCCTGGTCCCTGGTAGAACTCAGGCTTAAAACCCCAGTGACCCAGCAGGTGACTGTCACCTGCAAGGGACAGCAGGCATTTGGGCACGATGCTCTTTGTGCCCCTGGCTCCTGTCACATAGCTACAGCCCCCCACAGCCACTGTAGAAAAGTCTGTGGCCATCAGTCATGTAGGAGCAGCACAAGCCCTCCCACATGCAGATAAGGTATCCCCAAGCTCTCAGACCAAGCCAATGAAAAGTACCTGCTGTCAGACCCTGACCCACCCCAAAACTGTATATAAGAATCCTATTGGACAGTGGTGGTGCACACCTTTAATCCCAGCACTTGGGAGGGAGAATCAGGCAGATTTCGAAGTTTGAAGCCAGCCTGGTGTATAGAGTGAGTTCTAGGACAGTCAGGGCTGCACAGAAATACCCTGTCTTGAAAAACAAAACAAAACAAACAAGCAAACCAAAAAAGAGTCCCATCCAGAAGGAATAAAGGTGTTTGAGAACTACTCCATTGTCTGAGAGCTTCTGTCATAAGAGCTGTAACACTGCCACTTGAGAAGAGGCCTGCTCTCCCAAAATGCCTCCTGAAGCTCCCCGCATTCCTTGCTGGCTAGTTGGCCTCATGTTGGCCCACCCCTGCCAGACCTGCAACAGAGGAGACTGAGATGGAGCCAGCTGCAGCAACAGAGGTAGGAGATGACTCCCCCTTCCTGCTCACACTCCCCCTTCCTGTTCACACTCTCCCCTTCCTGCTCACACACTCCCCTTCCTGCTTACACACTCCCCTTCCTGCTCACACTCTCCCCTTCCTGCTCACACTCCCCCTTCCTGTTCACACTCTCCCCTTCCTGCTCACACACTCCCCTTCCTGCTCACACTCTCCCCTTCCTGCTCACACTCCCCCTTCCTGTTCACACTCTCCCCTTCCTGCTCACACTCCCCCTTCCTGCTCACACTCTCCCCTTCCTGCTCACACTCTCCCCCTTTGCTTGAACCCTCATACCTTTCCAGAACAGAGATCTCTGTGGAAATCCTCCAGTCCACAGGCCCACATGCTGTTCCCCGGGGGACTTGTTTCCCTTCTGAGAGTCAGGCCCTTCTCTCATCTCCTTCACCTTACTCTACCAGTGGCCGTATCACCAGGGCATTCTCCCTGATGAATATCAAGCAACCAGAGAAACAGAGCTCAGCAATTGCAAATGCTTTTCTGCCTTGGTCTCAGAATCAAAGAGATGTGGCCATGTCAAAAGCCATGGATGAATTTTTACTTTTCCATTTTGAAACTGAAGGAAGCCATTTTCAACTCCAGTTCTTTCTGAATATCCTTTAAGGAAGTACTCATAGATTCACTAGCACAGGTATGTGTGCACACACACACAGTCACAGGTACATCACATACACATATCTAAACACACAGGCACACATGTACAATGACACACACAGAGAAAAAGAAAGAGGTCCAAAATTTGTACTTTGTTTGCTATGCATAAATTAGAGAATAAGAAAATTAATACAGTAACAGCCATTCTGAGTATTTACCATGTATTCTGGAATTGGAACTGCTCAACAACATCCCTATTCCCCATTTGGCAGGGGACTCACCTGAGAATTATAGCATAGAGTACTTGATCAGAAACAAATATAGGCTCTAGGAAACAATCACCTACACTTGTCTCCTCACAGAGCAATTCTCAGTGTACATCGTTAGATAGATATGTGGTGGATAACAGACACATGAGAAATCTGTTCCAAACAGTGTTAGTCAACAAAGAGTCATCTTGGGCAAAGGCAGCAAATGTTGTCTGTAAAGAGCAGGACAGTAAATATTTTAGGTTTCAAAGACCAGAAATTCTCTCATGCTTGTCTATGTCAATGTAGCAGAAGCATCTATATAGGACATAGCTATATTCGAATAAAACTGTATGTCAAGCTCAGAGAGGTTAAGAGTTGGTCCCTGGGTTCAATTTTGTTGACACTGTCCTAAAACATTGCTTCTCAAAGTTATGTGATCACAGAGTTCATATCACCTAGAGCAGAATGGTGTGTTACAACCTAGAGCCATCTGTCTATTTAAACAGCATCTGCATTCAACAGGTGCCTTGGGGATTTATGTGCACATTAACATTTGAGAAGCATTGCTCTGGGAGATTTGAGTAGGTTGTGTGTCAGTTGGGATCATTTGGTAGGTTCTTAAATAAATGATTACTTCCAGTCAACATGGTTAAGTGTGGTAATAGCAAATGTGGTTGTCTTTATGTGATCACCCAGTTCCACATTGGTTCCTCCCGATCCTAATGAAGAGACGTGTGGGAAACACCAGAGCTTTAGAATAGCCTTTAAACCTGCCCAGTCTAAGTCAGTATGACACACATGTAACCACACATGCCAGAGGTTATGAAGCCATAGCTACCCTTTTTTCCACAGAGCAGAAGCCACTTCCACTCAACCCAGAATCTTATTTCTCAGATATATGTGCAGGTGCCTGAAATCAAAGCTCATTAAGTGTCCACAACATGCAAATCTGTTCCCGTGAATGTCAAGACCAACGTCCTGAATGCTTAAATGCCTGATCATTATATTCATTAACTGTCCCATGTCCATGAGAGATGACTTTACAGTGAGAAAGCCTGAGACATTGAGGGTAGAGAATCAAGTCAGCCTTCCTTATCCATAGATTCTACCAACTGGGGCTCTAAGTACCTGGAGATGACGTAGCACAGTTAAGCCTTCAGCTGTTGTGTCTGGAAGCAACATGTATACACATTTTAATTCTGATGACTGTAGAAAGATGATTATGTTGTAGCATTTACACCGTATTAGGTATGATAAGCAATCTGAGATGATTTAAAGTAAACAAAGGTTGTGTGAAGGTTCTTTGCAAACACTGTACCATTTTACATAAGATACTTGAGCATCTGTACATTTGGTGATCCACAGGGGTCATGGAACCAATTGCCCTTGGATATTGAAGGATGACTGCATTGCCCTAGGCTAAGAAAATCTTGGCAGCCTGCTCTGTCTCTTATTAACACTATGTGTCTGAACAAGTCATTCAAAACCACAGAGTCATGGTCAGCTCATACATGGATTTCAAACAGCATCTTCTATTTCCTCTACCCCTATAAAAGGGCTACAGGCTCATAATCCTCCACCCTTGCTTATGATTCTAAAAGTATGCTTTTAACATTGTTAAACATGTACATAAAGATTCATAGTAAGATTGATTCATCCAGAGCTATTTTAACACTAAATATAGAAGCAATAATATGAATGTAGCCAAATGAGCTATAGGCAGCCAGCAGTCTCTCATGAACAAAAAGATCCACTTGCAATGAAGGGAAACTATATGTCTGTGCTACACTGTTACACAGACATAAAGATGAAAATAAAGCCATATCCGCTGATGGCAAGATGTATGAATTTGTATCTTTACACTACTATAAATGTTACAAGTGATAATATCTTATAATTTTTACTTGTTGGTATGTGATGTATGTTCATCAGTGTGGGGGTGGGTGTGCACGTGTACATGCATATATATTATGCATGCATACTTGCAGGCAATACTCATACACATAATATACAGTCATGTATATATTATGTGTATGAGTATTTTCCTACGAGTATGTATGTATACTGGAAGAATGCTGATGCTCATGGAGACCATAGAGAGTATCACATCCCCTGAAATTGGAGTTACGAATGATTGTGAGCTACCCTGTGAGTGCTAGGAATCAAACCCAGGACCCATGCAGAAGAAGCAAGTACTCTTAACTACTGAGCTATATTTCTAGGTTCTATAAAATCCACATATATACACACAAGAATATACTGATAAAATACTCTATTTGATTTATTCTTTTTGACTAAAGTAAGAATGTGGATAAGTGCTATGGGATATGGTGCTAACTCTACTTTGTTCTATATCTAAAGACAGTACATAAGAAAAAGACCATGATGTTCAGCCCTGCCAATTTGTTGTTTTGCTTTAAAAACAGCAGTTATTTTGTGAGAAAAGAGACAAGTTGGTCTGTGGCTATAGAGAAGCCAGTCTTCTGCTCACTCATTAGGACATCACTTCCTGATCATGAGAGAATCATGAGGCAGTGTCATTCACCAGACAGATCAGCAAGAAAATGTCAAAACATTGGAAATTGTGAGTAAATAGACTGAGATGCTTCAATAAGACTTATTGTGAACAGAACCTGTGGTTACCATCTGCCTTGCAGACTGACTGAGAAGAAAACCTCCATGAATATCAGCCCACTATCCTTTTCAGTGTGGTGGTGGCACTGCCAGTCCAGACCAATGGGCATTTGAGTGGGAGTAGCCCAGTCCAGGTTGACACTTCAAAGTTTTTCTCTGAGACAGATACACACACACACACACACACACACACACACACACACACACAGTGCCATGCCCTAAGCAAAGTAGTTCTCTCAATGGGATTTTCATCACATTGGAGGAAATTAAACCACCCTGCATCTTCCATGTTCCCAGTTTGTAGGTTTATGCTGTCTACAGTTTTACCTCTTAGACTTCATTGCCTGTAGGAACCTTGAACTTTCTGTAAGCAGAGCTCAGCCCACCATAACAGATGCCAGAGAACCATGACCTCTTGCTCTCCTGCATCTTCCATGTTTGTACCTGGGGATCTGCTCAGTGGGTTATGCTTTAGAAGTCTGTGAACAGTCCGCATCGATCATGAGTAGACATGAATAAATCTTGGATGGGGTTATCGATGAAACAGGACTGATGTGTATCAGGAGCCCTGAGGCTCCTTGGGTGCCCCTGGGGGAGTTAGTGTAGTCGTGGCTCTACTTGTGCATAACTTTGAGTTATTCATAATAAGAAGTTAAAGTGATAAGAGACTCAAAGTGGGTGTGGAGTCTCTGTGTCACCAGGAGGAAGCCAAGTAGCACATCGGCAAAGCAATTCCTGTGTTTCCGAGAGGAGAGTGATGGGGTGGTGGGGGGGAAGCTCCTTAGGTTTTAACGACAATGAGAAGAAATGATAGGAAAGCCCCAGAACTGAATCTGAAAGTGAGCTACTATAACAGAACTGAAATAAGAAAAAGTACATTTAAAATGAAATAAATTAAAATGTCAGTGACAAAAATACTATTTTAGTGTGGATTATTTATACTTGTTTTAATTCTTTTTTTATTTTCTACCTTAAGTGTGTATTTCATCTATAAAGATAAATTAATCCTTACTTGAAATTAATGGTGTTTCCTTTTTTCACTCAGATGGCTGGGTCTGAAAAAACACAGACTGTAAGATTCAAACCATCCTACTGTTAATCCCACTGGGTGAGATTAAAGCAACTAACAAAATTTTTGAACTGAAATTTGAAGCAGGCTTTATTAAATACAGGCTAGAATAATTAACACTGACCAGGTCCATATCTGGGATTCCCAGAGAATGGTTATGAGTTATGTTCCTCGGGTGCTTATAAAAACAAAACCCACAAGGCTATGCACTTCTCAATGTAGTCCAATGTAGGCAAGCACACATCTTGACACACTTTCTGTCTATACCTTCAGCTTATGTGTGATCAAGCAATTTGGGCAGCCAACCTTGTTTATAGAAGTGAAAATGCATGGTTTGTTATCTTACATGAACAACAGCCCCCAGCCTTCCAGGAAGCACTCTTCAGCACATGGAGCTTACAGGGTACAGGCATTTTTATTTTATGAATCCCTTAAGTATAGTAGTTAAAACTTAAAGCACAGCTTTAGCCTCACATAACTTTAAATATCACTCTCCCTGTTCCTGTGCCATAGCTTTAGAGAGATAAGATGGCTTTGCTGTTCCCATCAACCACAGAAAATTAATAAAAGTCAAAACTTAGCTGGATTTGTAACAGACCTTTAATATCAGTATTCCAGAGTCAAACACAGGAGAATCTTCATAGGTTTAAGGCTAGCCTGGTCTACATAGTAAGTTCCAGGCGTCCACAGTTACAAAACAAACAAACTTCAAAACCAGCCAACTAACCAACCAAATACCTATGGGTTCAAATAGTGCTTAAATTATCTGGCTGCTGGCTATTCCTAAATGAAACTTGTTTGTGATTTTATGTGACAAGGACTGGGGTTAAAGGAGTTCATTCTGCAGCCTTCTGATGTGCTATCCCAACCCTCCACCCTCACCCCACACCAGGCATAAACAAGAAATAGTCAGCTACTCCTAAAGAAGCTAGTTTGCTACCAGATTTGGCTTATCTGCTGCTTAGCTCATCAGGAACATAAAACAAATGGAGCCCACTAGCTCCGAGAATGCTCACATCACGTTTACTATATTGGCTCCCAGTGGCAACGATGACTCAGTATAACTCAGTAAGATGGATACAGCCAATTGGTCTCTTAGAGAAGACCAGAACAGTATGTATTTTCCCTAGGTTAGCCATGAGGTCAGTTCTTGTAAGGCTCAGTTATCCAGGGGTAGAGGAAATCTGCCAGGAAAGCTGAGCAGCGTTCACTAATGAACACTGATTTAGCTCCTACGTTCTCCTTATAGCTGAGTAGGCCGGACTCAGTTGACAGCTACCAAGAGGGCGGAGTCTCTGGCTGTAGCTCCTTCCTTCAGAATGGTACTGGCTGAGATGAAGAGGCCACAACTCTTCTCTGAGCTTCTAATCTAGAGATTGGAGAAGGGCAGCCATAGGCAAAAATGTGCAAATCCTCATTCACCCATTATCATTTCACTCAGAATGTGTGGATCCCCCTCACCCCTTCCTCCTCAGTGCTTTTTAGAGTTGGCTTGTATTGTGTCACTAACATCCCAGCAGCCACACAAATCACCATGATGGATAAAATTCAAGGGTAAGGAGATAAAAGAATCTTTTTGTGAAAGGCCTTGCAAAGCCATGTGACAAAATTTAAGCCTACAAGAAAGACGGAGAATGGGGGCCGTGGGCTACAAACATACATAAGAATCAGTGCCTCTCCGTACTGTATCATTTGCAAGTTCAGAGTATCTAAATTATCCGGGAGATGAATAGGAGTTCATGCTTTCGCTTGGTCAGTGTTTAGCTGGAGTCCGTTCCTTGCCCCTACACAAGCTGGAGAACCCTGACTGCCCTCCTTCTCCCAACCATGTCTGCTCTGAAAAACTCCACAGGGATGACAGCGAAAGCTCAGTTCTGTATCTCTGCCAGTCAATGAAACCAACCTTTCTGACACGGCCAGGCCACCCACCCAGGGACTTAGCTTTTGACCATATTTGAGCACACTCCCAGCTCCTGGCTGACAAATCATCACCCCTAGCGTACTATCTGTCAAATGGCCCCGGCCTGGCCAGAGCGCAGGACTTCCTCCGCACCATTCTTTCGGACTGATGAACCTGCCCAGGAGCAGTGCCTAATAAATCTTGATTTATTTCCTTTTAATTTGCTCTTATCTGACCTATATTTATATCACTGAGAAAGAGAAAACACCTAATAGTCAGCTATGACTTGTTTTAAGGATAAAACTTGCTATTTCCAGAATCTGATCCTATAGTTAGTACATTTATACAGTCACAGTGTGGAGTTAATTTTCCAACAAATGAATACAGTTCCTTGTGAGCTTTAGTACACACAGTTTGTGGTTAGCTAATACGCCTTCATGGGAATCTGATGAACAACCATTCACCTTTCTAACTGCATCTATTATCATCTCTCCCACAAAGGTTCTCTGGTTTCTCCAGGTAGAAATAATCACACCCTTCTCTGATCTACCACTGTGCCTTGCAACTAGTTTTGCCTTTATGATTTTCTTTCTTTTTTCTTTTTAAAATCATGACCTACCTGAAATCACCTAGAAGAGTAAACCATATAGGATAAGGGATCAGTTGCCAGAGCCCAAACACTACATCTCTGATTGTTTACTTGTGGGGTCCCTAGCAAGTTGTGTCATCTAAAGCTGTGTATAGTTTTCTTGTGTGTGTGTGTGTGTGTGAGAGAGAGAGAGAGAGAGAGAGAGAGAGAGAGAGATAGGGTTCATAATTGTATACCCTTGAAAGGGACACTGAACACTAGCCATTTTGGAGAATATCTGCACACAATATCAAAATTATCTGTTTTAAATTGAAATCTTATTATCCTTAATATTAGTTAGTAGTCTCCACACTGTCCATTTTATAACACTGAATCTACCCTGTCAAAGAATGTGGGACTCAATCTTGTCAAGGTCTTTTCCTCTCATTGCTTAGAGCAAAAGTCTTAATGATGCTGCCACTGGGACATGAAGGGAAGGGGACAGGAAAGGAAGAGCAGAGCAGTGGAACTAACCTTCAATGCTGACCCCAGTGAACAATTCTGTGAGGATGAGAGGAATACGGATGGACCGAAATGTACCTCACCTAATACTTATCCTTAAGGAGCTCCTTTTAACTCTTGTATTTTTGCTCCTTTGAGCAGAGGATCTCTTAAGTCATTCTAATAAGCTCCTTTTGCCAGTGTCCAAGTGATCCAATGATGTGGAGCCACTGGTAAGTGAAATGACATTGCATACCCATCCTTGAGACTAGAAAAGGCGATGGAGCCACATTTCATAAGCCACTCCTGAATCCTCAGATGGGAAGATGCATTTCCTCTGGCAGATATCTTCAAAATAGGTGAGCTAAGGATTAGCAGATGCGAACAGATGGTACCCTGATAAATTACACTAATACTAGAAAAACAAGGGAGGAAATGGCATGTGCAGAGTGGAAGCAGTATTTCAAAATAAATTGTGTGCAGTTTCAGAGCATCTGAAAATGACTTTACAATTTGCAGGTTATTTTACCGCATTTAAAGGAAAAGTGTAACAACTAGGAAGATAGGCTTTAGTACTGAATCACTACCAAGTATCACATGCAAAAGATGAGTTTGTCTTTGAATCATAAAAATGTCTTATTATTGGCTATTAAGGAAATTATCTTTTCTGGACATGGTGGCACATGTCTGTAATTGAAGCACTTGGGAGGCAGAAGCAAGAGGATCAAAAGTTCAAGGTCAACCTGAGTTAGAGCAGGACATGTGACCTCAAAAATTCAAAGGCTGCAGAGGTAGCTCAGGGGTGCTGCTCTTGCCTGCAATGTACAATGAAGTGGAGAAAAATAAGCTAAATGTCTTTGTGGGAACCTTTATTTACAATTATTAAAAAGTAACTTATGGTGCAATAAAATACTTAAGTAATATAGGAGTCTATTTGGTGACAATTGAGTCATCTTGTTTCTAGGGTCTACTCTTCAAGAGGAAATATTACATTTTTCTTATGCATCCTTTCATTTTTATACGCTAACATATTCTGATAAGTCAATTACTACTTAGCATAATGAAAGATTTTTAATAATTTCACTTTGCTTATCTTATTTAAAATTAAAACTTTACAACTTAGAGCATTTTAGTGACTGGGTAAGGAAGCTCACTGACTCAGTTTTAATGCAGTTTTAAGTGAAAAAAATTGTTCAATAAAATATATACAAGCATTACTATCACACACCACAGAAAGAGAGAGAGGGACAGAGACAGAGAGAGACAGAGAGACAGAGAGAGATAGAGAGAGAGACAGAGAGAGAGACAGAGAGAAAGACAGAGAGAGAGTCATGGGAATTTCCAGCCTTGGCTCTTCCTCCTCTCTCACCATTTTGACTCCATTCTTAACACTTGGCTCCATTTTCAGATTCCTCCGAATTACAAGACGAGTCAGTACACTGACCTCACGCTTGCTTCCCCTTTCCCTCAAATCCCGTGAAATGTAACACAGCCTCCCCCAGCCATCTTAGCAGTCGGACCTGTCCCATGGCCACAGAGTTGACCACTGTGCAGAAAGGAAGACTTTCCCGTCACTTTTCTCAGAAACATGGTGTATTGGCTAATTTTGTGTCAACTTGACACAAGCTGGAGTTATC
>NC_034597.1:4962959-4964842 GCF_900095145.1 Mus pahari | reverse complement strand
AGGGGCAGCAAGCCAGCAAAGAACATCCCTCCATGGCTTCTGCATCAGCTCCTGCTTTCTGACCTGTTTGAGTTCCAGTCCTGACTTCCTTTGGTGATAAACAGCAATGTGGAAAATGTAAGCTGAATAAACCCTTTCCTCCCCAACTTGCTTCTTGGTCATGATGTTTGTGCAGGAATAGAAACCCTGACTAAGACACATGATTTAATTGTAAGGGAGGGTGTATCTTCGAAAGAGAAATGAGGTTGCCATATATTAGTAGGCAGGGAAGTCAGAGAAACTAGAGGCACTTACCCAGTTAAAAGAAAGATGTCTGTCACCATGTTTTGCCATGGGATAGAAATTGGTCAGACGTGGGATTAGGGTAACTTTATCATCCATCTATTAACACAACACAAATGTTAATACCTTGTTTTGTATTCCAAGACAAACAACAGTTGGACAAGGCATATAAGTCAGTCCAGCATTTCTGTTCCTTACGACACTTGAATCCAGTAGCACAGTATTTCAGATTTTCATTCTTCCTCAATGCTTTGTAAAATAATTCCAGAAAACATCTAAAGATTGTTTTATATTAGGAATTATATTATATTATATTCACACCTTTCTTTTAGGAAGCTCAATATTGGAATGTTTTTAATCTAAAAAACTAACAGATGTGCTCCCATCACCCAGATGATATGAACCTTTGCATTAGCATATAGATTAAATTAAAATGATAAAATAGTGTACAAATGACTTGTACCACATTAGGAAAATAATTGATAAAACTCAAAGAGAGATTAAATCAACCAGGATATATATGAGGTTAAATACTTCTTTCTTAAGATGTACATTTACATGTACACATTTATTAGTTCTTTGAGAATTTGTACATTTGTGTGTCACATTTACCTTCCTTTCTCCAACTCTTCCTACATCCAGCCTCCTTCCCTACCCAACTCCCTAAGTCCTTTTCAGTTCATGTTATACTTTTCAAGACCAATTTGTGGTACCAAAATATTCTTGGATATGTGGTCTTCCAGTGGTGCATGATCAATTTAGTCAGAGGCCACACTCTTAACCTGTGTCCTCATGTCCAGTAGTTAACAACTGCCTGTAACTGCATGGCTAGAGATGTGTACCAAATCCCCTCTTCATGTTAGATTTTTTTTTTCTGACTTGGGATAGATCTTGTGCATGCTGTCACAACCACTTGGAATTCTTATATTCAGCTGCCCTTCTGTGTCCAGAAAATAATGTTTCCTGTAGTTATCCAATGATTCCTGTGCATGGGAGGGACTATATATGTTCAGTGTAAATCTGAGTATCCTTCAGTCTCTTATCTTCTAAATGTTGGGCACCTATAGGTCTCTGTGTTAATTATCATGTTAGTTGAGCAATATAATAGTAGTAGATTCTCCTATATGGCTTATGACCATTCTAATCATGTTCTTGGCCCATTAATGGTGGTAGGTATGGGTTTTACATTTTGGAACAAAACTTAAAAGCATTCACTGATTATTCTCATAATTTTTATGCCACTATTGCACCAATGGGTATGTCTTGCCAGGTCAGTTATTTTTGTAGTACACAGGGGTGGGCAGGATACAACTGATGATTGCTTTTCTCCTCCAGTATCATGCATGGTACTGGATCTGTAGGCAGGACTGTGAACTAGAATGTTTTGTTTTACTTTCTTATTTATTTTTAAACATGGATTCTTTTCTCATCTAATATATCGCGGTTATAGTTTCCCCTCCTTCTTTTTTTTTTTTTTTTCTCTCATTTATTTATTTATTTATTTACTTGTTCTGACACCAAACAAAATTTGGTTTTAGGGTAAGCAAAACACAGGCAGGACTGATGAATTTGTAACACTTACCTACCCCTACAGAGTTTAA
>NC_034597.1:4960603-4961662 GCF_900095145.1 Mus pahari | reverse complement strand
CAGTTGTGCCAGCACCATTTGTTGAAAATGCTGTCTTTTTTCCACTGGATGGTTTTAGCTCCCTTGTCAAAAATCAAGTGACCATAGGTGTGTGTTTCCCCTCCTTCTGTTTCCTCCTTACCTCCCCTACCCCCTCCAGATCCATCCTGTTTTTCATTAGAAAACAACAGGCTTCTAACAGGGAACAACCAAACCTGACAAAATAAAATACAATAAGATGAAGAAAAACTATCACATTGAAGTTAGATACAGCGACCCAAGAGGAGGAAAAGAATCCCAAGAGCAGGCACATGAGTCAAAGCCCCACTTAGTCTCACAGTTAGGAGTCCCATAAAAACACTGAGCTAATATCTATAATTACATACACAGAGGACCTGTTGCAGATCCCGGTAGGTTCTGTGCATTCTGTTTCAGTCTCTGCAAGCTCATATTAGCCTTGCTTAGTTGATTAAGAGGACCTTGGAGAACCAGAATGTTAATTAGCTCAGTTGGTAATGCTTTTGAAGCCTTAACTTTGAAAAGGTAGTTAGCCCAAGTCCCTTATTTGGTAAACCACCATGCGGAAACAAAGAAGAATTGAGTAAATACACTCAGAGGTACAAAATGCTTGTTTAAAAGTGTACCAATCATATTCTTTCCTAACTGTCTACCTCTCTGCCAGGCCACTCATGTAGGGCTTGGGTTTTTTTTTTTAAATTATTTTATTGGATATTTTCTTCATTTGCATTTCAAATGCTATCCCGAATGTCCCCTATACCCTCCCCCCAACCTGCTCCCCTGCCCACTCACTCCCTGACATTCCCCTGTATGAGGCATATAGAGTTTGCAAGACCAAGGGGCATCTCTACCCAATGATGGCTGACTAGGCCATCTTCTGCTACATATGCAGCTAGAGACACAAGCTCTGGGGGTACTGCTTAGTTCATACTGTTGTTTCACCTACAGGGTTGCAAACCCCTTCAGTTCTTTGGGTACTTTCTCTAGCTCCTCCATTGGGGTCTCTGTGCTCTATCCTATAGATGACTGTGGGCATCCACTTCTATATTTGCCAGGCACTGG
>NC_034597.1:4959233-4960592 GCF_900095145.1 Mus pahari | reverse complement strand
TTATCCTTTGAAGGGCTGGATTCGTAGAAAGATATTGTGTGAATTTGGTTTTGTCATGGAACACCTTGGTTTCTCATCTATGGTAATTTAGAGTTTTGCTGGGTATAGTAGCCTGGGCTGGTATTTGCATTCTCTTAGTGTCTGTATAACATCCAGGATCTTCTGGCTTTCATTTTCTCTGGTGAGAAATCTGGAGTAATTCTAATAGGCCTGCCTTTATGTTAGTTGACTTTTTTCTCTTACTGCTTTTAATATTCTGTCTTTATTTAGTGCATTTTTTGCTCTGATTGTTATGTGTTGGGAGGAATTTTTTTCTGGTCCAGTCTATTTGGAATTCTGGAGGCTTCTTGTATGTTCATGGGCATCTCTTTCTTTAGGTTTGGGAAGTTTTCTTCTATAGTTTTGTTGATGATATTTGCTGGCCCTTTAAGTTGAAAATCTTCATTCTCATCTATTCCTCTTATCCGTAGGTTTGGTCTTCTCATTGTGTCCTGGATTTCCTGGATGTTTTGATTTAGGATCTTTTTGCATTTTGCATTTTCTTTGATTGTTGTGTCCATGTTCTCTATGGAATCTTCTGTACCTGAGATTCTCTCTTCCATCTCTTGTATTCTGTTGCTGGTGCTGGCATCTATGATTCCTGATTTCTTTCCTAGGGTTTCCATCTCCAGAGTTGTCTCCCTTTTGGTTTTCTTAATTGTTTCTACTTCCATTTTCAGATCCTTAATGGTTTTGTTCAATTATGTCTCCTGATTGGTTGTGTTTTCCTGTACTTCTTTAAGGGATTTTTGTGTTTCTTCTAGCTGTTTAGCAGTGGTTTCCTGTAATTCTTTAAGGGATTTTTGCATTTCTTCTATCTGTTTAGTAGTGTTTGTCTGTAGTTCTTTAAGGACTTCTACCTGTTTAGCAGTGGTCTCCTGTAATTCCTTGAGGGATTTTTGTGTTTCTTCTTTACGGGCTTCTATTTATTTAGCATTGTCCTCCTGTATTTCTTCAAGTGAGTTATTAATGTCCTTCTTCAAATCTTCTACCACCATCATGAGATATGATTTTAAATCCACACCTTGCTTTTCTGGTGTGTTGGGGTATCCAGGACTCGCTGTGGTGGGTGTACTAGGTTCTGATGGTGCCCAGTGTTCTTGGTTTCTGTTAGATTCTTAAGTTTGCCTTTCGCTATCTGTAAATCTCTGGTGTTAATGTTCAAGCTGACTCTGGCTAGAGTTTGTTCCTCTTGTGAGTCTGTTAGCCTCTCTCAGCACTCCTGGGAGTCCAACTCTCCCCTGAGTCCCAGTGGTCAGAGCACTCTCTGCAGGCAAGCTCTCCTCTCACAAGGCAGGTGTCCAGGAGTCTAGAGCTCTG
>NC_034597.1:4956831-4958637 GCF_900095145.1 Mus pahari | reverse complement strand
AATAAACCTGTTGCTGACCAAATCATTAAGGGCTAGTGTGAAATCCTATCAAGAAACTGTCAGATTGACAAATTACCATATCAATAGACTTTAACTATTCCTCACAGAATCATTCTCCTCACTGTAGAAAACATGTCTGCTTTCATGCTTAGACAATTTTTAGTAAAAACTGTCCTTGGAAAGAAATGGTGTTTCCGTGAGTGAAAGGACCACATTCCAAAAATTGTGCATATGTATGTAGTATACATGAGGGAATCAGAGAACAACTTACATGAGTCCATCCCACTCTCCTTCCATCAAGTGGGCTTTCGTGATCAAACATAGGCTGTAAGCCTTGGCCAAAAGTACTTTTTCCTACTAACCCATCTTGCTCAGTTTTATTGGTTTGTCATCTTCCTCAGTTTTATTAGTTTGTTTAATACTTTGTCTATTTAATTTTGATTTGGATTTGTGGCAGTAGGAATGAGTTCTTTGGCCTCACACATCATAGGCAATTACTGTTTTAGAGTTCAATCAGTCTTCAACTTTTAGAAATAATAGTTGACAGATGTTAAATTAGTGACAGACAGTGGATGGATGGATGGATGGATGGATGGATGGATGGATGGATGGATAGATGAACACACTGATGGACATTTTTATAGTGGGAAAAGAAATAATTTTATTGCAAAAGATGAACTATATAAAGTCACAAAATTATATTTGAAGAGAGAATGAAATCTTCCACTCTGAAATGCCAGGCAGATGGTCCAGGTCCTGCCTCTCTGTCAGAGATGAACCAGTGGGTAAAAATTGTGGGTATCTTGTAAGTCTGATGAATTAAATTTGTTCCTTGAAATCCAAAGTAGGAGAACCATCTCCTGAAAGTTTTCCTCTTACTTCTATTCATCTGCCATGATACCTGTACATCTGCATGCTCACACACACAACTTATTAGGTCAAGGTTACAACTGACAATGTACATGTTATGGCAATTTTTATTTTGTGTTTATTATGTGGGTGAACTATATCCTCATCCCTGGACAATTTGTTTCAAGAAATATTTCATACTAGAATAATGCAGCCTCTGCAGTCTTACAATGTCTATGAAGTCAGATTTCTTCTTCTCCATTTTTACCCTGATTAATTCACCTGTTTGCCTTCAATGTCTAGTATAAGGTGTTTATATAATATTTCAGCTTTACATGAAAATGACAGTGCATAACAGTTAAGATGATGGCCACCAGGGTACTGGAAAATATTTACCCACTCATTCTACTCAGGAGTGCAGAGTCATACTATATAGCACTCATAGATTTTCAGGTTAATGATAACCAGTTGTGGTGAGTTTCATGCTACCATTTTGTCCCTGAATGCAGCTTGTCAGGAGATGAACTCACTGTGCTCTATCAAAAGTCTCTACCACTGAGATTGATGGGGCAGGAAAACTTCAACATAAACAACACACTTTTAGAAACACTTTAAAAACTGTCATAGCAGGTATAAATATTTTAGTGGATAAAATAAATAAATGAAAAATTTCTGTTACTTTAATATGTAGAAGAACATAACTAAAGTCAAATGTTATGTAAAGGTAGTAAAATTAGTAGAAAGTGAGTTTTCCCTTTGAGTGTGTGCAGGTATAGATATTTGGGTGAATGCTTGGTTATATGGATGAATCCATGTGTGTAGAGGACAGAAGTCAACCCTTGGCATTGTTCTTTTTTTTTTTTTTTTTTTATTTACATTTCAAATGCTATCCCGAAAGTTTCCCATACCCCTCCCCCCACCTCTGTTCCCCTACCCACCCACTCCCACTACTTGGCC
>NC_034597.1:4953254-4955061 GCF_900095145.1 Mus pahari | reverse complement strand
GTGTGTGTGTGTGTGTGTGTGTGTGTGTGTGTGTGTGCTCTTTGTGTATGCCAGAGAAAAACTTGTAGGAGTCCATTTTTTCCTTTTAACATGTGGGTCCTGGTAATGTAACTTAGGTCATCAGGCTTGGCAGCAAGCACCTTTGCCCTCTGTGCCATATTCCTGGCCCCAAACCTGGCTTTCATGTGTGATTTCTGTTGGGTTGATGTAACTTCAATATAATAGTTTTGTCTTCATCTTTTTGTTGTTGTTGTTGTTGTTATGTTTGGTTGCTATCTCTTAGAAACTTGTTCTTTTCCAACAAAAGACAGAGCAGATTTGGAGGGGAGAGGAAGTGGAGAGGAAGTAGAGGGAGGGGAAGCTATAATTGGAATATATTGTATCAGAAAAGAAAAGAATCTATCTTCACAAAAAAACATTCTGGATTAAAGTCAAGTCCTCACATACATTTTATCTTCATCTTAACACCTCAGCCTAAAAGTTTTGGGTGTTTATTACATTTGTTTTAAATTTATTTATTCAAGAAAAATATTATCTAGTTGAAAATCTTTTACAATGGCTTCATTAGCAATTAATACTCAAAATATCTGAATATTCAACAGTTGATTGTTCTGAGCCAGTATAATACCCTTAACTACCTCTAGGTCCAAAACTATCTGTGACTAGGTTATGTTTCTTCTATCTGGCCCTGAGGCAAAGCCAACTACCTGCATTGGACTTACTTTATCCAGGATAAAGGTGTCCAGGACTTCAACAACTTAGATAAGAATGCATGTGATCAGTGGTCTGTCTATTATAGGCACAGGATGAAATGCTAAGAGACACAACATGACTTTCTATTTGTAGAGTCAGCTAACACTGCAAATATAGTGTCTGATGTTCAGGCCCTAATGCAGCAGCTGTCCCTGGGAGCACATGTATTAAGTCCTTGTTTAGACCCTTGATGCACTTCTGCCTGTTTCTTTCAGAAAAGGTCTGTGTCTCTCTTGTCCTGAATCTCACCTCAGCTAACAGCAGAGGCCACTGACTTGCCTCCAGCTTCTGCTGCTTTTTCTGATAAGACCTAGAAGCCAGGCTTCTGCAATTCAAGCAGACTGATTCGATATAAAATAGCAGTGCCCTGTGGATCACAAGTCTAAAAAAGAAACGCTGACAATTTTTGCCAATGACTTCGAAAAGAAAATAATTCCTTAAAAGCTTTAGAGAAACTCTAAAGGTACATCTTTATTTTCTCTTACAGGAATTCTTTATGTATTTTGAATATAAATCCATTATCAGATCTATGCATTCAACTTGTTTACTTAATGACTACCAGCTACTCAACTATTTATGCATAAAATCTAGATCTCCTTAATTGCTCTTAGAGTTTGCAATGTCTCTGCCAGCTAAAATCCCTAATTGTCACTGCTTCTAATAACAGGATCAACAGTAACATCACTTACTCCTAGACTGTTGAAGCAGACGTCGCACTTGCATCCATCCTACCACTCTAAGACCACCATCCATCTTGAACAGAGAATTCTATCCCAGGTCATCTGGTAAGACTGAAAAACATATTTGAGGACCTGCACTCTGCAAATTTAGATTTGGAAGCTTTAATACTGCATGAAATAGGAGGACATGGGGGTAGGGCAACCGTGGTAGGATCAGTGCTATGATAGGAAGAAACCAAAAATATTTTATCACCCTTAATTCCATCATAAGTATCCTGAGAAAGCATAACTCTTGAGTGATTTTTACTATATTAACAAAATACAAAAGTGAAAACATGAGTACTAAGGCTTGGCGGCTACCCAGAAGCGGTCTC